>NW_021822189.1:37232-139732 GCF_901001165.1 Salmo trutta | reverse complement strand
ACACTACAGCCGTAACTCTACTCTACACTACAGCCGTAACTCTACACTACAGCCGTAACTCTACACTACAGCCGTAACTCTACACTACAGCCGTATCTCTACACTACAGCCGTATCTCTACACTACAGCCGTATCTCTACACTACAGCCGTATCTCTACACTACAGCCGTAACTCTACACTACAGCCGTATCTCTACACTACACTACACTACAGCCGTATCTCTACACTACAGCCGTATCTCTACACTACACTACAGCCGTATCTCTACACTACAGCCGTATCTCTACACTACACTATAGCCGCAACTCTACACTACAGCCGTATCTCTACACTACAGCCATAACTCTACACTACAACCGTATCTCTACACTACAGCCGTATCTCTACTCTACACTACAGCCGTATCTCTACTCTACACTACAGCCGTATCTCTACACTACAGCCGTATCTCTACACTACAGCCGTATCTCTACACTACAGCCGTATCTCTACACTACATCCGTATCTCTACACTACAGCCGTATCTCTACACTACAGCCGTATCTCTACACTACAGCCGTATCTCTACACTACAGCCGTAACTATACTCTACACTACAGCCGTAACTCTACTCTACACTAAAGCCGTAACTCTACTTTACACTACAGCTGTAACTCTACTCTACACTACAGCCATATCTCTACTCTACACTACAGCCGTAACTCTACTCTACACTACAGCCATAACTCTACACTACAACCGTATCTCTACACTACAGCCGTATCTCTACTCTACACTACAGCCGTATCTCTACACTACAGCCGTATCTCTACACTACAGCCGTATCTCTACACTACAGCCGTATCTCTACACTACATCCGTATCTCTACACTACAGCCGTATCTCTACACTACAGCCGTATCTCTACACTACAGCCGTATCTCTACACTACAGCCGTAACTCTACACTACAGCCGTATCTCTACACTACACTACACTACAGCCGTATCTCTACACTACAGCCGTATCTCTACACTACACTACAGCCGTATCTCTACACTACAGCCGTATCTCTACACTAAACTACAGCCGTATCTCTACACTACAGCCGTATCTCTACACTACAGCCATAACTCTACACTACAACCGTATCTCTACACTACAGCCGTATCTCTACTCTACACTACAGCCGTATCTCTACACTACAGCCGTATCTCTACACTACAGCCGTATCTCTACACTACATCCGTATCTCTACACTACAGCCGTATCTCTACACTACAGCCGTATCTCTACACTACAGCCGTATCTCTACACTACAGCCGTATCTCTACTCTACACTACAGCCGTATCTCTACTCTACACTACAGCCGTATCTCTACTCTTCAATACAGCCGTATCTCTACACTACAGCCGTAACTCTACTCTACACTACAGCCGTATCTCTACACTACAGCCGTATCTCTACACTACAGCCGTAACTCTACACTACAGCCGTAGCTCTACACTACAGCCGTAACTCTACACTACAGCCGTAACTCTACTCTACAGCCGTAACTCTACTCTACAGCCGTAACTCTACTCTACACTACAGCCGTAACTCTACTCTACACTACAGCCGCAACTCTACTCTACACTACAGCCGCAACTCTACTCTACACTACAGCCGTAACTCTACTCTACACTACAGCCGTAACTCTACACTACAGCCGTAACTCTACACTACAGCCGTAACTCTACACTACAGCCGTATCTCTACTCTACACTACAGCCGTATCTCTACACTACAGCCGTATCTCTACTCTACACTACAGCCGTATCTCTACTCTACACTACAGCCGTATCTCTACTCTACACTACAGCCGTATCTCTACTCTACACTACAGCCGTATCTCTACTCTACACTACAGCCGTATCTCTACTCTACACTACAGCCGTAACTCTACTCTACACTACAGTCGTATCTCTACACTACAGCCGTATCTCTACGCTACACTACAGCCGCACCCCTACACTACAGCCGTATCTCTACACTACAGCCGTATCTCTACACTACAGCCGTATCTCTACACTACAGCCGTATCTCTACACTACAGCCGTAACTCTACACTACAGCCGTATCTCTACACTACAGCCGTATCTCTACACTACAGCCGTATCTCTACACTACAGCCGTATCTCTACACTACAGCCGTAACTCTACTCTACACTACAGCCGTAACTCTACTCTACACTACAGCCGTAACTCTACTTTACACTACAGCCGTAACTCTACTCTACACTACAGCCGTATCTCTACTCTACACTACAGCCGTAACTCTACTCTACACTACAGCCGTAACTCTACTCTACACTACAGCCGTAACTCTACTCTACACTACAGCCGTAACTCTACTCTACACTACAGCCGTAACTCTACACTACAGCCGTATCTCTACACTACAGCCGTATCTCTACACTACAGCCGTAACTCTACACTACAGTCGTATCTCTACACTACACTACAGCCGTATCTCTACACTACAGCCGTATCTCTACACTACAGCCGTATCTCTACACTACAGCCGTATCTCTACACTACAGCCTTAACTCTACACTACAGCCGCAACTCTACACTACAGCCGCAACTCTACTCTACACTACAGCCGTAACTCTACTCTACACTACAGCCGTAACTCTACTCTACACTACAGCCGTAACTCTACTCTACACTACAGCCGTATCTCTACACTACAGCCGTATCTCTACACTACAGCCTTATCTCTACACTACAGCCGTATCTCTACACTACAGCCGTATCTCTACACTACAGCCGTAACTCTACACTACAGCCGCAACTCTACACTACAGCCGTAACTCTACTCTACACTACAGCCGTAACTCTACTCTACACTACAGCCGTAACTCTACTCTACACTACAGCCGTAACTCTACTCTACACTACAGCCGTATCTCTACTCTACACTACAGCCGTAACTCTACTCTACACTACAGCCGTAACTCTACTCTACACTACAGCCGTAACTCTACACTACAGCCGTAACTCTACACTACAGCCGTATCTCTACACTACAGCCGTATCTCTACACTACAGCCGTATCTCTACACTACAGCCGTAACTCTACACTACAGCCGTATCTCTACACTACACTACAGCCGTATCTCTACACTACAGCCGTATCTCTACACTACACTACAGCCGTATCTCTACACTACAGCCGTATCTCTACACTACACTACAGCCGTAACTCTACACTACAGCCGTAACTCTACACTACAGCCGTATCTCTACACTACAGCCATAACTCTACACTACAACCGTATCTCTACACTACAGCCGTATCTCTACTCTACACTACAGCCGTATCTCTACACTACAGCCGTATCTCTACACTACAGCCGTATCTCTACACTACAGCCGTATCTCTACACTACAGCCGTATCTCTACACTACAGCCGTATCTCTACACTACAGCCGTATCTCTACACTACAGCCGTATCTCTACTCTACACTACAGCCGTATCTCTACTCTACACTACAGCCGTATCTCTACTCTACACTACAGCCGTATCTCTACACTACAGCCGTAACTCTACACTACAGCCGTATCGCTACACTACAGCCGTAACTCTACACTACAGCCGTAACTCTACACTACAGCCGTAACATTTACACTACAGCCGTAACATTTACACTACAGCCGTACCTCTACACTACAGCCGTAACTCTACACTACAGCCGTAACTCTACACTACAGCCGTACCTCTACTCTACCCAACAGCCGTAACTGAATATCAGAACACAACTCAACATCCATAATACAACATAACACAACATAACACAGCACTGTGTATCCACATCGACTCCTCTCTCCACTGTAACCCAGCAGCCATGATCTAACTACTGACTCTGAATAGATCCCCAAGGGGCATTTAAAACTCTGTTTTTTATTAAAACTGTTTTTATTAGGATGTATGCAGACGATACCCTAGCTTGGGGCAGCTATAGAATATATACACTGCTTCATAGTTTTATTTTTCCCCTGTTTTTTTTTTTTAAACCAATATGTTTTTTATTTTGCCGTTGTGATGAATATACAGTATGCATAGTTCTGAGTCACCCTGTCAGTCTGAAAAGCTCTTAGTCCCTTTTTAATAGGAGCTGGATACCAGAAGCACCTACACATCCATTGGAGGATTGGCGGAGCCGTCGCCTTGTTGCTTATGAAAACGGACGTCAATGTGTTGCTAACACATATAATCAGATTAGATGGCGCCACTGACGACGTTTCATAAGCTGGCTGTGGAGTGATCTCAACGGCAGGTTCCTACAGCCATAACGCAAACACCTATCCAGCCCCTTCAGAAACACACTGGAGTTCTGAAGAGTAATTCACCATCTGTTCTAGAACTGTCCTCAACTGACACAAAGCCTGATGGGTACTGTAGTTCTTCCTGACGGGTACCTGTATGATCGGTGGTCCTGAGCTGGTCACATCACCGTTCACCCTTTCCTCCTCAGCTATTTCCTGTTGATAGATAATGATGTCATTTCCTGTTGAGAGTTTATCCACGGTATGGGGTTCGTGGCAGAGCTCAAGCGCAACATTGTCAGAATTCTGAGGTGACATTTTTATTAAATTCCTGGTTCACTCACGTTTTACATTTTAAGTCATTTAGCAGACGCTCTCTTATCCAGAGCGACTTACAGTAGTGAGCGCAAACGTTTCATACTTTTGCACTGGTCCCCCTGTGGGAATTGAACACACAACCATGGAGTTGCCAGCGCCATACTCTACCAACTGAGCCACACGGGACTCACCTCCGTAAAGGGGTCATAGTTCATGTGATGTCATCATAACCCATGGTCATATAGAAGCATTGGTGTGACAGAACAGAACTTTAAGAAAGGGAATGTTCCGTTTGTAACTGACCACTCTCTCCGTTATATTCTATTACTATTATAGGAATAACTTCTAATTTATACTTTTGTGAAATAAACTCAGATTTCTATAGTGGAGGATTTTAGTGTTATTTATTGTAGATTTATATGGGTGGGTCTAATCCTGGATGCTGATTGGTTAAGGTACCACCGGCTGAGGCTATGACGTTGAAATGCCTATTCACTATTACATCTGAGTGCGCAATCCATCAATTTATAAATATCCACTGTCTCATCAGCCCATCCAGCCAATTTATAAATATCCACTGTCTCATCAGCCCAGCCAGCCAATTTATAAATATCCACTGTCTCATCAGCCCAGCCAGCCAATTTATAAATATCCACTGTCTCATCAGCCCGGCCAGCCAAATTATAAATATCCACTGTCTCATCAGCCCGGCCAGCCAATTTATAAATATCCACTGTCTCATCAGCCCAGCCAGCCAATTTATAAATATCCACTGTCTCATCAGCCCAGCCAGCCAATTTATAAATATCCACTGTCTCATCAGCCCAGCCAGCCAATTTATAAATATCCACTGTCTCATCAGCCCAGCCAGCCAATTTATAAATATCCACTGTCTCATCAGCCCAGCCAGCCAATTTATAAATATCCACTGTCTCATCAGCCCATCCAGCCAATTTATAAATATCCACTGTCTCATCAGCCCGGCCAGCCAATTTATAAATATCCACTGTCTCATCAGCCCGGCCAGCCAATTTATAGACTTGATATCCGCATTCCAGCTTTCAGTGTGCATGTTTTACTAGCAAGATCCAGGACACATTTTGTTGACCCAGAACCATTTTATTTTATCAACCAAGTTTATTTTAAAAGTTTTCCTTTTGTTATACAATATTATGAAGGTTATACTGCTATATCACACCAAGACTGTTTGATTTTCAACTGTATTGTGTGGTGTTACAATAAAGACACAGAAACACTTTTGGCCTCTGGTTCTTTCTCTCATTATCATCCCAGTCTGGAGGACCTGGGGAGCATGATGATCATTCCTCTGTTTAATACCTGGGGAGCATGATGATCATTCCTCTGTTTAATACCTGGGGAGCATGATGATCATTCCTCTGTTTAATACCTGGGGAGCATGATGATCATTCCTCTGTTTAATACCTGGGGAGCATGATGATCATTCCTCTGTTTAATACCTGGGGAGCATGATGATCATTCCTCTGTTTAATACCTGGGGAGCATGATGATCATTCCTCTGTTTAATACCTGGGGAGCATGATGATCATTCCTCTGTTTAATACCTGGGGAGCATGATGATCATTCCTCTGTTTAATACCAGGGGAGCATCATGATCATTCCTTTGTTAATACCTGGGGAGCATCATGATCATTCCTCTGTTTAATACCTGGGGAGCATCATGATCATTCCTCTGTTTAATACCTGGGGAGCATCATGATCATTCCTCTGTTTAATACCAGGGGAGCATCATGATCATTCCTCTGTTTAATACCTGGGGAGCATCATGATCATTCCTCTGTTTAATACCTGGGGGACTCTGTGGTGGGGGAGGAGGGATACTGCTCTCTGTGGTGGGGAGGAGGGATACTGCTCTCTGTGGTGGGGAGGAGGGATACTGCTCTGTGGTGGGGAGGAGGGATACTGCTCTCTGCGGTGGGGAGGAGGGATACTGCTCTCTGTGGTGGGGAGGAGGGATACTGCTCTCTGTGGTGGGGAGGAGGGATACTGCTCTCTGTGGTGGGGAGGAGGGATACTGCTCTCTGTGGTGGGGAGGAGGGATACTGCTCTCTGCGGTGGGGAGGAGGGATACTGCTCTCTGTGGTGGGGAGGAGGGATACTGCTCTCTGTGGTGGGGAGGAGGGATACTGCTCTCTGTGGTGGGGAGGAGGGATACTGCTCTCTGTGGTGGGGAGGAGGGATACTGCTCTCTGTGGTGGGGAGGAGGGATACTGCTCTCTGTGGTGGGGGAGGAGGGATACTGCTCTCTGTGGTGGGGAGGAGGGATACTGCTCTCTGTGGTGGGGAGGAGGGATACTGCTCTCTGTGGTGGGGAGGAGGGATACTGCTCTCTGCGGTGGGGAGGAGGGATACTGCTCTCTGCAGTGGGGAGGAGGGATACTGCTCTCTGCAGTGGGGAGGAGGGATACTGCTCTCTGCAGTGGGGAGGAGGGATACTGCTCTCTGCGGTGGGGAGGAGGGATACTGCTCTGTGGTGGGGAGGAGGGATACTGCTCTCTGCAGTGTGGTGGGGAGGAGGGATACTGCTCTCTGTGGTGGGGAGGAGGGATACTGCTCTCTGTGGTGGGGAGGAGGGATACTGCTCTCTGTGGTCGGGAGGAGGGATACTGCTCTCTGCAGTGTGGTGGGGAGGAGGGATACTGCTCTCTGTGGTGGGGAGGAGGGATACTGCTCTCTGTGGTGGGGAGGAGGGATACTGCTCTCTGTGGTGGGGGAGGAGTGATACTGCTCTCTGCAGTGTGGTGGGGGAGGAGTAGATGCTTGAAGGGGGGAACCGCGTAGCTGTGCCTTTAACCCAGTGACCCACTTTCTCGCGGCTGGGCTGTCGGGGAGAGAGGGCTAAATAACTAGCACTGCAAGGTGAATGAAAGGAGAATTACTCCCTCCTCTCTCCATCCTCTCTGCCTCTCCCTCCTCTCTCCATCCTCTCTCCATCTTCTCTCCTCTCTCCATCCTCTCTCTGTCTCCTCTCTCCCTCCTCTTTCCATCCTCTCTCCCTCTCCGTCTCCCTCCTCTCTCTCATCCTCTCGCTCTCCTCTCTCCCCCATTCTCTCCATCCTCTCTCCCCCCTTCATACTCTCTCTCTCTCCATCCTCTCTCTCCATCCTCTCTCCCTGTCTCTCTCTCCCTCTGTTTTTCCTCTCTGGTGGATTGAGTGATTCATCATGTGTATGCTTGGATTTAGGATCGAGAGAGTGGGGAGAGAGAAAGAGAGAGAGATGAGAGATGGAGTGACATGGAGCTGTAGTTTAGATTCACTATGTCCTTCACTTCATGTCTGTCTGTGTCCCTCCACGCTGAAACTAATGATATCATCAGTCAAACGCTTGACGCTGCTCTGCCCGGTAAGTCATTAAGATGGCCTAGCTAGCTACCCAGCTCCATCAGGAGGGAGGGAGGGAGGGAGGAGAGGGGGGGAGAGAGGGAGGGAGGTAGGGAGGAGGGAGGGAGGGGGAGAGAGAGAGAGAAGGGATGGAACGAGATATGGAGGGAGAGAGATGGTGGGAAGGGATGGAGGGAGAGGATTCAATGTAAGATATAAAATGAAGTGAAAGTATGAAAGAATAAGGATTAGAAGTGAGAGTGGTTAAGAGGAGAGGGAGAGATATGGAGAGTGAATGAGAGAGAGATGTGGAGAGAGAGGGGTAGAGCAGCGTGAGAAATAGGATCTTGCTTAATGTCACCTCAGTGGTTATAATTTGGTTTCACTGCGGGGGGAAACTGATGCATTGTGGGTAAAGAGGGCACTGCATGCTTGACTCTCCAAATCTCCACTGTCCTAACCAGCAGATACCATGTGAGAACTGTATCCATCCTGCAGCTACCTATTCTACATGCTGAACCATCGACAGGGAGATGAACCATCGACAGGGAGATGAACCATCGACAGGGAGATGAACCATCGACAGGGAGCTGAGCCATCGACAGGGAGCTGAGCCATCGACAGGGAGCTGTGTGTGTGTGTGTGTGTGTGTGTGTGTGTGTGTGTGTGTGTACACTAGTGATAATATTTCAGATCTTCTTTCCATTGACCTAGTTCTCCTTCAGCCTGCTGCTCTCCCCCGTCCACTTCAGGAATACACAACTACACACCTCAGGGGGAATCTCCTTACTCTCACTCTGCTGAGCACATTCACTGTTCTATTACTAATACCATTAATAATACTATTATTCCTACTACTACTACTACTACAGCCATTACTACAAATACCACTACAGCTACATTTTAGTCATTTAGCAGACGGTCTTATCCAGAGCGACTTACAGTAGTGAATACATACATTTCATACATTTTTTGTTGTTGTTGTACTGGCCCCCCGTGGGAATCGAACCCACAACCCTGGCGTTGCAAACACATGCTCTACCAACTGAGCCACAGGGAAGGCTACTACTACCATTACTACTACTATAGCTACTACTACCATTACTACAACTATAGCTACTACTACCATTACTACTACTATAGCTACTACTACCATTACTACTACTACTATAGCTACTACTACCATTATTACTACTATAGCTACTACTACCATTACTACTACTATAGCTACTACTACCATTACTACTACTATAGCTACTACTACCATTACTACTACTATAGCTACTACTACCATTACTACTACTATAGCTACTACTACCATTACTACTACTATAGCTACTACTGCCATTACTACTACTATAGCTACTACTACCATTACTACTACTATAGCTACTACTACCATTACTACTACTATAGCTACTACTACCATTACTACTACTATAGCTACTACTACCATTACTACTACTACTATAGCTACTACTGCTATTACTACTACTACTATAGCTACTACTACCATTACTACTACTATAGCTACTACTACCATTACTAATACTATAGCTACTACTACCATTACTACTACTATAGCTACTACTACCATTACTACTACTACTACTATAGCTAGTACTACCATTACTACTACTAAAGCTACTACTACCATTACTACTACTACAGCTACTACTACCATTACTACTACTATAGCTACTACTACCATTACTACTACTACTACTATAGCTACTACTACCATTACTACTACTACTATAGCTACTACTACCATTACTACTACTATAGCTACTACTACCATTACTACTACTACTACTACTACTACTACCATTACTACTACTATAGCTACTACTACCATTACTACTACTACTACTACTACTATAGCTACTACTACCATTACTACTACTATAGCTACTACTACCATTACTACTACTACTATAGCTATAGCTACTACTAACCATTACCATTACTACTATAGCTACTACTACCATTACTACTACTACTAGCTACTACTACCAGTACTACTACTACTAGCTACTACTACCATTACTACTACTACTATAGCTACTACTACCATTACTACTACTATAAGCTACTACTACCATTACTACTACTACTACTACTACTATAGCTACTACTATAGCTACTACTACCATTACTACTACTACTACTACTACCATTACTACTACTATAGCTACTACTACCATTACTACTACTACTACTACTACTATAGCTACTACTACCATTACTACTACTACTACTATAGCTACTACTACCATTACTACTACTACTACTACTATAGCTACTACTACCATTACTACTACTATAGCTACTACTACCATTACTACTACTATAGCTACTACTACCATTACTACTACTACTATAGCTACTACTACCATTACTACTACTATAGCTACTACTACCATTACTACTACTATAGCTACTACTACCATTACTACTACTACTATAGCTACTACTACCATTACTACTACTATAGCTACTACTACCATTACTACTACTATAGCTACTAATGCCATTACTACTATAGCTACTACAACCATTACTACTACTACTATAGCTACTACTACCATTACTACTACTACTACAGCTACTACTACCATTACTACTACTACTACTATAGCTACTACTACCATTACCACTACTACTATAGCTACTTCTACCATTACTACTACTACTACAGCTACTACTACCATTACTACTACTACTATAGCTACTACTAACATTTATACTACTACTACTATAGCTACTACTACAATTACTACTACTACTATAGCTACTACTACCATTACTACTACTACTATAGCTACTACTACCATTACTACTACTATAGCTACTACTGCCATTACTACTTCTACTACAGCTACTACTACCATTACTACTACTACTATAGCTACTACTACCATTACTACTACTATAGCTACTACTGCCATTACTACTTCTACTACAGCTACTACTACCATTACTACTACTACTATAGCTACTACTACCATTACTACTACTATAGCTACTACTGCCATTACTACTACTACTACTATAGCTACTACTACCATTACTACTACTACTATAGCTACTACTACCATTACTACTACTACTATAGCTACTACTACCATTACTACTACTATAGCTACTACTACCATTACTACTACTACTATAGCTACTACTACCATTACTACTACTATAGCTACTACTACCATTACTACTACTACTACTACTACTATAGCTACTACTACCATTACTACTACTACTACTATAGCTACTACTACCATTACTACTACTACTACTACTATAGCTACTACTACCATTACTACTACTATAGCTACTACTACCATTACTACTACTATAGCTACTACTACCATTACTACTACTACAATAGCTACTACTACCATTACTACTACTATAGCTACTACTACCATTAATACTACTACTATAGCTACTACTACCATTACTACTACTATAGCTACTACTACCATTACTACTACTACTATAGCTACTACTACCATTGCTACTACTACCATTACTACTACTATAGCTACTACTACCATTACTACTACTATAGCTACTACTACCATTACTACTACTATAGCTACTACTACCATTACTACTACTACTATAGCTACTACTACCATTGCTACTACTACCATTACTACTACTATAGCTACTACTACCATTACTACTACTATAGCTACTACTACCATTACTACTACTATAGCTACTACTACCATTACTACTACTACTATAGCTACTACTACCATTACTACTATGACTATAGCTACTACTACCATTACTACTACATCTACTACTACTATAGCTACTACTACCATTACTACTACTACTACTATAGCTACTACTACCATTACTACTACTATAGCTACTACTGCCATTACTACTACTACTACAGCTACTACTACCATTACTACTACTACTACTATAGCTACTACTACCATTACTACTACTATAGCTACTACTGCCATTACTACTACTACTATAGCTACTACTACCATTACTACTACTACTATAGCTACTACAACCATTACTACTACTATAGCTACTACTACCATTACTACTACTACTATAGCTACTACTACCATTACTACTACTATAGCTACTAATGTCATTACTACTATAGCTACTACTACCATTACTACTACTACTGTAGCTACTACTACCATTACTACTATTACTATAGCTACTACTACCAATACTACTACAGCTACTACTACTATAGCTACTACTACCATTACTACTACTACTACTATAGCTACTACTACAATTACTACTACTATAGCTACTACTGCCATTACTACTACTACTATAGTTACTACTACCATTACTACTACTACTATAGCTACTACTACCATTACTACTACTACTATAGCCACTACTACCATTACTACTACTACTATAGCTACTACAACCATTACTACTACTACTATAGCTACTACTACCATTACTACTACTACTATAGCTACTACTACCATTACTACTACTATAGCTACTACTACCATTACTACTACTATAGCTACTACTACCATTACTACTACTACTATAGCTACTACTACCATTACTTCTACTACTACTATAGCTACTACTACCATTACTACTACTATAGCTACTACTACCATTACTACTACTATAGTTACTACTGCCATTACTACTACTATAGCTACCACTACCATTACTACTACTATAGCTACTACTACCATTACTACTACTATAGCTACTACTACCATTACTACTACTATAGCTACTACTACCATTACTACTACTACCATAGCTACTACTACCATTACTACTACTACTACAGCTACTACTACCATTACTACTACTACTATAGCTACCACTGCCATTACTACTACTATAGCTACTACTACCATTACTACTACTATAGTTACTACTGCCATTACTACTACTATAGCTACTACTACCATTACTACTACTATAGCTACTACTACCATTACTACTACTACTACAGCTACTACTACCATTACTACTACTACTATAGCTATTACTACCATTACTACTACTACTATCGCTACTACTATCATTACTACTACTATAGCTACCACTACCATTACTACTACTATAGCTACTACTACCATTACTACTACTATAGCTACTACTACCATTACTACTACTATAGCTACTACTACCATTAACCCTACTATAGCTACTACTACCATTACTACTACTATAGCTACTACTACCATTACTACTACTATAGCTACTACTAGCATTACTACTACTACTATAGTTACTACTACCATTACAACTACTACTATAGCTACTACTACCATTACTACTACTACTATAGCTACTACTACCATTACTACTACTACTATAGCTACTACTACCATTACTACTACTACTATAGCTACTACTACCATTACTACTACTACTACTATAGCTACTACTACCATTACTACTACTACTATAGCTACTACTACCATTACTACTACTACTATAGCTACTACTACCATTACTACTACTATAGCTACTACTACCATTACTACTACTATAGCTACTACTACCATTACTACTACTATAGCTACTACTACCATTACTACTACTACTATAGCTACTACTACCATTACTACTACTATAGCTACTACTACCATTACTACTACTATAGCTACTACTACCATTACCCCTACTATAGCTACTACTACCATTACTACTACTATAGCTACTACTACCATTACTACTACTATAGCTACTACTAGCATTACTACTATAGTTACTACTACCATTACAACTACTACTATAGCTACTACTACCATTACTACTACTACTATAGCTACTACTACCATTACTACTACTATAGCTACTACTACCATTACTACTACTACTATAGCTACTACTACCATTACTACTACTACTATAGCTACTACTACCATTACTACTACTATAGCTACTACTACCATTACTACTACTACTATAGCTACTACTACCATTACTACTACTATAGCTACTACTACCATTATTACTACTACAGCTACTACTACCATTACTACTACTATTATAGCTACTACTACTACTACTACTACTACTACTACTACTGCTACTACTACTACTACTATAGCTACTACTTCCATTACTACTACTACCATTACTACTACTATAGCTACTACTTCCATTACTACTACTACCATTACTACTACTATAGCTACTACTTCCATTACTACTACTACTACTACTACTACTATAGCTACTACTACCATTACTACTACTATAGCTACTACTGCCATTACTACTACTACTATAGCTACTACTACCATTAATACTACTATAGCTACTACTACCATTACTACTACTACTATAGCTACTACTACCATTACTACTACTATAGCTACTACTACCATTACTACTACTATAGCTACTACTACCATTACCACTACTACTACTACTACCATTACTACTACTACTACTACAGCTACTACTACCGTTACTACTACTATAGCTACTACTGCCATTACTACTACTACTATAGCTACTTCTACCATTACTACTACTACTATAGCTACTACTACCATTACTACTACTATAGCTACTACTACCATTACTACTACTACTACTACTACTATAGCTACTACTACCATTACTTCTACTACTACTATAGCAACTACTGCCATTACTAGTTCTACTATAGCTACTACTACCATTACTACTACTACTACTATAGCTACTACTACCATTACTACTACTATAGCTACTACTACCATTACTACTACTATAGCTACTACTACCATTACTACTACTACTACTATAGCTACTACTACCATTACTACTACTATAGCTACTACTACCATTACTACTACTACTATAGCTACTACTACCATTACTACTACTATAGCTACTACTACCATTACTACTACTATAGCTACTACTAGCATTACTACTACTACTATAGTTACTACTACCATTACAACTACTACTATAGCTACTACTACCATTACTACTACTACTATAGCTACTACTACCATTACTACTAGCTACTATGCTACTACCATTACTACTACTACTATAGCTACTACTACCATTACTACTACTACTATAGCTACTACTACCATTACTACTACTACTATAGCTACTACTACCATTACTACTACTACTATAGCTACTACTACCATTACTACTACTATAGCTACTACTACCATTACTACTACTATAGCTACTACTACCATTACTACTACTATAGCTACTACTACCATTACTACTACTATAGCTACTACTACCATTACCTACTACTATAGCTACTACTACCATTACTACTACTATAGCTACTACTACCATTACTACTACTATAGCTACTACTAGCATTACTACTATAGCTACTACTACCATTACAACTACTACTATAGCTACTACTACCATTACTACTACTACTACTATAGCTACTACTACCATTACTACTACTACTATAGCTACTACTACCATTACTACTACTATAGCTACTACTACCATTACTACTACTACTATAGCTACTACTACCATTACTACTACTATAGCTACTACTACCATTACTACTACTACTATAGCTACTACTACCATTACTACTACTATAGCTACTACTACCATTACTACTACTACAGCTACTACTACCATTACTACTACTATTATAGCTACTACTACTACTACTACTACTACTACTACTACTGCTACTACTACTACTACTATAGCTACTACTTCCATTACTACTACTACCATTACTACTACTATAGCTACTACTTCCATTACTACTACTACCATTACTACTACTATAGCTACTACTTCCATTACTACTACTACTACTACTACTACTATAGCTACTACTACCATTACTACTACTATAGCTACTACTGCCATTACTACTACTACTATAGCTACTACTACCATTAATACTACTATAGCTACTACTACCATTACTACTACTACTATAGCTACTACTACCATTACTACTACTATAGCTACTACTACCATTACTACTACTATAGCTACTACTACCATTACCACTACTACTACTACTACCATTACTACTACTATAGCTACTACTACCATTACTACTACTATAGCTACTACTGCCATTACTACTACTACTATAGCTACTTCTACCATTACTACTACTACTATAGCTACTACTACCATTACTACTACTATAGCTACTACTACCATTACTACTACTACTACTACTACTATAGCTACTACTACCATTACTTCTACTACTACTATAGCAACTACTGCCATTACTAGTTCTACTATAGCTACTACTACCATTACTACTACTACTACTATAGCTACTACTACCATTACTACTACTATAGCTACTACTACCATTACTACTACTATAGCTACTACTACCATTACTACTACTACTATAGCTACTACTACCATTACTACTACTATAGCTACTACTACCATTACTACTACTACTATAGCTACTACTACCATTACTACTACTATAGCTACTACTACCATTACTACTACTACTATACTACTACCATTACAACTACTATACTATAGCTACTACTACCATTACTACTACTATAGCTACTACTACCATTACTACTACTACTACTACTACTACTACTACTATAGCTACTACTACCATTACTACTACTATAGCTACTACTGCCATTACTACTACTACTATAGCTACTACTACCATTACTACTACTACTATAGCTACTACTACCATTACTACTACTACTATAGCTACTACAACCATTACTACTACTATTATAGCTACTACTACAATTACAACTACTATAGCTACTACTACCATTACTACTACTATAGCTACTACTGCCATTACTACTACTATAGCTACTACTACCATTACTACTACTACTACTACTACTATTACTACTACTACCATTACTACTACTATAGCTACTACTACCATTACTACTACTACTACTACAGCTACTACTACCATTACTACTACTATAGCTACTACTGCCATTACTACTACTACTATAGCTACTACTACCATTACTACTATTACTATAGCTACTACTACCATTACTACTACTATAGCTACTACTACCATTACTACTACTACTACTACTACTATAGCTACTACTACCATTACTTCTACTACTACTATAGCTACTACTGCCAATACTACTTCTACTATAGCTACTACTACCATTACTATTACTACTATACCTACTACTACCATTACTACTACTATAGCTAATACTACCATTACTACTACTATAGCTACTACTACCATTACTACTACTATAGCTACTACTGCCATTACTACTACTATAGCTACTACTACCATTACTACTACTACTACTACCATTACTACTACTATAGCTACTACTGCCATTACTACTACTACTATAGCTACTACTACCATTACTACTACTACTATAGCTACTACTACCATTACTACTACTACTATAGCTACTACTACCATTACTACTACTACTATAGCTACTACTACCATTACAACTACTATAGCTACTACTACCATTACTACTACCATAGCTACTACTGCCATTACTACTACTATAGCTACTACTGCCATTACTACTACTATAGCTACTACTACCATTACTACTACTACTACTACTACTACTACCATTACTACTACTATAGCTACTACTACCATTACTACTACTACTACTACAGCTACTACTACCATTACTACTACTATAGCTACTACTGCCATTACTACTACTACTATAGCTACTACTACCATTACTACTATTACTATAGCTACTACTACCATTACTACTACTATAGCTACTACTACCATTACTACTACTACTACTACTACTATAGCTACTACTACCATTACTTCTACTACTACTATAGCTACTACTGCCAATACTACTTCTACTATAGCTACTACTACCATTACTATTACTACTATAGATACTACTACCATTACTACTACTATAGCTACTACTACCATTACTACTACTTTAGCTACTACTACCATTACTACTACTATAGCTACTACTGCCATTACTACTACTATAGCTACTACTACCATTACTACTACTACTACTACTACCATTACTACTACTATAGCTACTACTACCATTACTACTACTATAGCTACTACTGCCATTACTACTACTATAGCTACTACTACCATTACTACTACTACAGCTACTACTACCATTACTACTACTACTATAGCTACTACTGCCATTACTACTACTACTACTACTACAGCTACTACTGCCATTACTACTACTACTATAGCTACTACTACCATTACTACTACTACTATACCTACTACTACTATTACTACTACTACTATAGCTACTACTACCATTACTACTACTATAGCTACTACTACCATTACTACTACTATAGCTACTACTACCATTACTACTACTATAGCTACTACTACCATTACTACTACTACTACTATAGCTAGTACTACCATTACTACTACTAAAGCTACTACTACCATTACTACTACTACTATATCTACTACTACCATTACTACTACTATAGCTACTACTACCATTACCCCTACTATAGCTTCTACTACCAATCCTACTACTATAGCTACTACTACCATTACTACTACTACTATAGCTACTACTACCATTACTACTACTACTATAGCTACTACTACCATTACTACTACTATAGCTACTACTACCATTACTACTACTACTATAGCTACTACTACCATTACTACTACTACTATAGCTACTACTACCATTACTACTACTACTATAGCTACTACTACCATTACTACTACTACTACTATAGCTACTACTTCGATTACTACTACTATAGCTACTACTGCCATTACTACTACTACTACAGCTACTTCTACCATTACTACTACTACTACTATAGCTACTACTACAATTACTACTACTATAGCTACTACTGCCATTACTACTACTACTATAGTTACTACTACCATTACTACTACTACTATAGCTACTACTACCATTACTACTACTACTATAGCCACTACTACCATTACTACTACTACTATAGCTACTACAACCATTACTACTACTACTATAGCTACTACTACCATTACTACTACTACTACTAGCTACTACTACTATAGCTACTACTACCATTACTACTACTACAGCTACTACTACCATTACTACTACTACTACTATAGCTACTACTACCATTACTTCTACTACTACTATAGCTACTACTACCATTACTACTACTATAGCTACTACTACCATTACTACTACTATAGTTACTACTGCCATTACTACTACTATAGCTACTACTACCATTACTACTACTATAGCTACTACTACCATTACTACTACTACCATAGCTACTACTACCATTACTACTACTACTACAGCTACTACTACCATTACTACTACTACTATAGCTACCACTGCCATTACTACTACTATAGCTACTACTACCATTACTACTACTATAGTTACTACTGCCATTACTACTACTATAGCTACTACTACCATTACTACTACTATAGCTACTACTACCATTACTACTACTACTACAGCTACTACTACCATTACTACTACTACTATAGCTATTACTACCATTACTACTACTACTATCGCTACTACTATCATTACTACTACTATAGCTACCACTACCATTACTACTACTATAGCTACTACTACCATTACTACTACTATAGCTACTACTACCATTACTACTACTATAGCTACTACTACCATTAACCCTACTATAGCTACTACTACCATTACTACTACTATAGCTACTACTACCATTACTACTACTATAGCTACTACTAGCATTACTACTACTACTATAGTTACTACTACCATTACAACTACTACTATAGCTACTACTACCATTACTACTACTACTATAGCTACTACTACCATTACTACTACTACTATAGCTACTACTACCATTACTACTACTACTATAGCTACTACTACCATTACTACTACTACTATAGCTACTACTACCATTACTACTACTACTATAGCTACTACTACCATTACTACTACTACTATAGCTACTACTACCATTACTACTACTACTATAGCTACTACTACCATTACTACTACTATAGCTACTACTACTACTATAGCTACTACTACTACTATAGCTACTACTACCATTACTACTACTACTATAGCTACTACTACCATTACTACTACTATAGCTACTACTACCATTACTACTACTATAGCTACTACTACCATTACCCCTACTATAGCTACTACTACCATTACTACTACTATAGCTACTACTACCATTACTACTACTATAGCTACTACTAGCATTACTACTATAGTTACTACTACCATTACAACTACTACTATAGCTACTACTACCATTACTACTACTACTATAGCTACTACTACCATTACTACTACTATAGCTACTACTACCATTACTACTACTACTATAGCTACTACTACCATTACTACTACTACTATAGCTACTACTACCATTACTACTACTATAGCTACTACTACCATTACTACTACTACTATAGCTACTACTACCATTACTACTACTATAGCTACTACTACCATTACTACTACTACAGCTACTACTACCATTACTACTACTATTATAGCTACTACTACTACTACTACTACTACTACTACTGCTACTACTACTACTACTATAGCTACTACTTCCATTACTACTACTACCATTACTACTACTATAGCTACTACTTCCATTACTACTACTACCATTACTACTACTATAGCTACTACTTCCATTACTACTACTACTACTACTACTACTACTATAGCTACTACTACCATTACTACTACTATAGCTACTACTGCCATTACTACTACTACTATAGCTACTACTACCATTAATACTACTATAGCTACTACTACCATTACTACTACTACTATAGCTACTACTACCATTACTACTACTATAGCTACTACTACCATTACTACTACTATAGCTACTACTACCATTACCACTACTACTACTACTACCATTACTACTACTACTACTACAGCTACTACTACCGTTACTACTACTATAGCTACTACTGCCATTACTACTACTACTATAGCTACTTCTACCATTACTACTACTACTATAGCTACTACTACCATTACTACTACTATAGCTACTACTACCATTACTACTACTACTACTACTATAGCTACTACTACCATTACTTCTACTACTACTATAGCAACTACTGCCATTACTAGTTCTACTATAGCTACTACTACCATTACTACTACTACTACTATAGCTACTACTACCATTACTACTACTATAGCTACTACTACCATTACTACTACTATAGCTACTACTACCATTACTACTACTATAGCTACTACTACCATTACTACTACTACTACTATAGCTACTACTACCATTACTACTACTATAGCTACTACTACCATTACTACTACTACTATAGCTACTACTACCATTACTACTACTATAGCTACTACTACCATTACTACTACTACTATAGCTACTACTACCATTACAACTACTATAGCTACTACTACCATTACTACTACTATAGCTACTACTACCATTACTACTACTACTACTACTACTACTACTACTACTATAGCTACTACTACCATTACTACTACTATAGCTACTACTGCCATTACTACTACTACTATAGCTACTACTACCATTACTACTACTACTATAGCTACTACTACCATTACTACTACTACTATAGCTACTACAACCATTACTACTACTATTATAGCTACTACTACAATTACAACTACTATAGCTACTACTACCATTACTACTACTATAGCTACTACTGCCATTACTACTACTATAGCTACTACTACCATTACTACTACTACTACTACTACTATTACTACTACTACCATTACTACTACTATAGCTACTACTACCATTACTACTACTACTACTACAGCTACTACTACCATTACTACTACTATAGCTACTACTGCCATTACTACTACTACTATAGCTACTACTACCATTACTACTATTACTATAGCTACTACTACCATTACTACTACTACTATAGCTACTACTACCATTACTACTACTACTACTACTACTATAGCTACTACTACCATTACTTCTACTACTACTATAGCTACTACTGCCAATACTACTTCTACTATAGCTACTACTACCATTACTATTACTACTATACCTACTACTACCATTACTACTACTATAGCTAATACTACCATTACTACTACTATAGCTACTACTACCATTACTACTACTATAGCTACTACTGCCATTACTACTACTATAGCTACTACTACCATTACTACTACTACTACTACCATTACTACTACTATAGCTACTACTGCCATTACTACTACTACTATAGCTACTACTACCATTACTACTACTACTATAGCTACTACTACCATTACTACTACTACTATAGCTACTACTACCATTACTACTACTACTATAGCTACTACTACCATTACAACTACTATAGCTACTACTACCATTACTACTACTACTATAGCTACTACTACCATTACTACTACTACTATAGCTACTACTACCATTACTACTACTATAGCTACTACTACCATTACTACTACTACTATAGCTACTACTACCATTACTACTACTACTATAGCTACTACTACCATTACTACTACTATAGCTACTACTACCATTACTACTACTACTATAGCTACTACTACCATTACTACTACTATAGCTACTACTACCATTACTACTACTACAGCTACTACTACCATTACCACTACTATTATAGCTACTACTACTACTACTACTACTACTACTACTACTACTGCTACTACTACTACTACTATAGCTACTACTTCCATTACTACTACTACCATTACTACTACTATAGCTACTACTTCCATTACTACTACTACCATTACTACTACTATAGCTACTACTTCCATTACTACTACTACTACTACTACTACTATAGCTACTACTACCATTACTACTACTATAGCTACTACTGCCATTACTACTACTACTATAGCTACTACTACCATTAATACTACTATAGCTACTACTACCATTACTACTACTACTATAGCTACTACTACCATTACTACTACTATAGCTACTACTACCATTACTACTACTATAGCTACTACTACCATTACCACTACTACTACTACTACCATTACTACTACTACTACTACAGCTACTACTACCGTTACTACTACTATAGCTACTACTGCCATTACTACTACTACTATAGCTACTTCTACCATTACTACTACTACTATAGCTACTACTACCATTACTACTACTATAGCTACTACTACCATTACTACTACTACTACTACTACTATAGCTACTACTACCATTACTTCTACTACTACTATAGCAACTACTGCCATTACTAGTTCTACTATAGCTAATACTACCATTACTACTACTACTACTATAGCTACTACTACCATTACTACTACTATAGCTACTACTACCATTACTACTACTATAGCTACTACTACCATTACTACTACTACTACTATAGCTACTACTACCATTACTACTACTATAGCTACTACTACCATTACTACTACTACTATAGCTACTACTACCATTACTACTACTACTATAGCTACTACTACCATTACTACTACTACTATAGCTACTACTACCATTACAACTACTATAGCTACTACTACCATTACTACTACTATAGCTACTACTACCATTACTACTACTACTACTACTACTACTACTACTATAGCTACTACTACCATTACTACTACTATAGCTACTACTGCCATTACTACTACTACTATAGCTACTACTACCATTACTACTACTACTATAGCTACTACTACCATTACTACTACTACTATAGCTACTACAACCATTACTACTACTATTATAGCTACTACTACAATTACAACTACTATAGCTACTACTACCATTACTACTACTATAGCTACTACTGCCATTACTACTACTATAGCTACTACTACCATTACTACTACTACTACTACTACTATTACTACTACTACCATTACTACTACTATAGCTACTACTACCATTACTACTACTACTACTACAGCTACTACTACCATTACTACTACTATAGCTACTACTGCCATTACTACTACTACTATAGCTACTACTACCATTACTACTATTACTATAGCTACTACTACCATTACTACTACTATAGCTACTACTACCATTACTACTACTACTACTACTACTATAGCTACTACTACCATTACTTCTACTACTACTATAGCTACTACTGCCAATACTACTTCTACTATAGCTACTACTACCATTACTATTACTACTATACCTACTACTACCATTACTACTACTATAGCTAATACTACCATTACTACTACTATAGCTACTACTACCATTACTACTACTATAGCTACTACTGCCATTACTACTACTATAGCTACTACTACCATTACTACTACTACTACTACCATTACTACTACTATAGCTACTACTGCCATTACTACTACTACTATAGCTACTACTACCATTACTACTACTACTATAGCTACTACTACCATTACTACTACTACTATAGCTACTACTACCATTACTACTACTACTATAGCTCCTACTACCATTACAACTACTATAGCTACTACTACCATTACTACTACTATAGCTACTACTGCCATTACTACTACTATAGCTACTACTGCCATTACTACTACTATAGCTACTACTACCATTACTACTACTACTACTACTACTACTACCATTACTACTACTATAGCTACTACTACCATTACTACTACTACTACTACAGCTACTACTACCATTACTACTACTATAGCTACTACTGCCATTACTACTACTACTATAGCTACTACTACCATTACTACTATTACTATAGCTACTACTACCATTACTACTACTATAGCTACTACTACCATTACTACTACTACTACTACTACTACAGCTACTACTACCATTACTACTACTACTACTACTACCATTACTACTACTATAGCTACTACTACCATTACTACTACTATAGCTACTACTGCCATTACTACTACTATAGCTACTACTACCATTACTACTACTACAGCTACTACTACCATTACTACTACTACTATAGCTACTACTGCCATTACTACTACTACTACTACTACAGCTACTACTGCCATTACTACTACTACTATAGCTACTACTACCATTACTACTACTACTTTACCTACTACTACTATTACTACTACTACTATAGCTACTACTACCATTACTACTACTATAGCTACTACTACCATTACTACTACTATAGCTACTACTACCATTACTACTACTATAGCTACTACTACCATTACTACTACTACTACTATAGCTAGTACTACCATTACTACTACTAAAGCTACTACTACCATTACTACTACTACTATATCTACTACTACCATTACTACTACTATAGCTACTACTACCATTACCCCTACTATAGCTTCTACTACCAATCCTACTACTATAGCTACTACTACCATTACTACTACTACTATAGCTACTACTACCATTACTACTACTACTATAGCTACTACTACCATTACTACTACTATAGCTACTACTACCATTACTACTACTACTATAGCTACTACTACCATTACTACTACTACTATAGCTACTACTACCATTACTACTACTACTATAGCTACTACTACCATTACTACTACTATAGCTACTACTACCATTACTACTACTACTATAGCTACTACTACCATTACTACTACTACTACTATAGCTACTACTACCATTACTACTACTATAGCTACTACTACCATTACTACTACTACTATAGCTACTACTACCATTACTACTACTATAGCTACTACTACCATTACTACTACTACTACTATATCTACTACTACCATTACTACTACTACTATAGCTACTACTACCATTACTACTACTACTATAGCTACTACTACCATTACTACTACTATAGCTACTACTGCCATTCTTATGTACAACTATAGCCAAACCCGGACGAAGCTGGGCCCATTGTGCACGGCCCTATGGTGGATACATACTGTATGTCTGGTTTATAGTTTTGAAATCCTTGCAATGTTTTAAACCTATATGTGTATTTCCATGCTGTTATAGTATGTATCTGCCAGCTCTGACTGTGTTATTAGCACTGGCAAAGTTAAAATGGCTGCCATTGACAATTCGGTGGACTATCCCTTAAAGAGGGCATTTCCCTTTAAGAGGAAGGTAGCAGTTTGGGGAAATGTTTGGTGTGTGCCAAACAGCATAGATTAACCATTCAATACTTTCTCATTTTTGTGGATTGTTACACCAATGACAAAAGGATTCCTATGTTGTTGGTTTTGGAGAATTGCATACCATTAAGCTGTTGTAAGGAGATCTCCACCAGGTAAGGAGATTGGGAGAACATTGAGCTGTAAGGAGATCTCCACCAGGTAAGGAGATTGGGAGATTCTGAGAATATCATTTGGCAGAGGAGTCGCTCTCTCTCTCTCCCTCCCTCCCTTTGATACAGGGCAGCAGCCATCGTGTGTGTGTTTGTGTGTGTGTGTGTGTGTGTTCTATTGATGGCATATCAAGGCATCACTCTACAGAGAGACAGACCCCTCCCCCTCTCCCCTAGGAGCCAATTAAAAGCACTAATAAACAGACAGTCACCCTGAAGCCTCTAACCCCCATCTACAGTGGGGGGGAAAAGTATTTGATCCCCTTCTAATTTTGTACGTTTGCCCACTGACAAAGAAATGATCAGTCTATAATTTTAATGGTATGTTTATTTGAACAGTGAGAGACAGAATAACAACAAAAAAATCCAGAAAAACACATGTCAAAAATGTTATAAAATGATTTGCATTTTAATGAGGGAAATAAGTATTTGACCCCTCTGCAAAACATGACTTAGTACTTGGTGGCAAAACCCTTGTTGGCAATCACAGAGGTCAGACGTTTCTTGTAGTTGGCCACCAGGTTTGCACACATCTCAGGAGGGATTTTGTCCCACTCCTCTTTGCAGATCTTCTCCAAGTCATTAAGGTTTCGAGGCTGACGTTTGGCAACTCGAACCTTCAGCTCCCTCCACAGATTTTCTATGGTATTAAGGTCTGAAGACTGGCTAAGCCACTCCAGGACCATAATGTGCTTCTTCTTGAGCCACTCCTTTGTTGCCTTGGCCGTGTGTTTTGGGTCATTGTCATGCTGGAATACCCATCCACGACCCATTTTCAATACCCTGGCTGAGGGAAGGAGGTTCTTACCCAAGATTTGACAGTACATGGCCCCGTCCATCGTCCCTTTGATACGGTGAAGTTGTCCTGTCCTCTTAGCAGAAAAACACACCCAAAGCATAATGTTTCCACCTCCATGTTTGACAGTGGGGATGATGTTCTTGGGGTCATAGGCAGCATTCCTCCTCCTCCAAACACGGCAAGTTGAGTTGATGCCAAAGAGCTCCATTTTGGTCTAATCTGACCACAACACTTTCAGCAGTTGTCCTCTGAATCATTCAGATGTTCATTGGCAAACTTCACACGGGCATGTATATGTGCTTTCTTGAGCAGGGGGACCTGGCGGGCGCTGCAGGATTTCAGTCCTTCACGGCGTAGTGTGTTACCAATTGTTTTCTTCGTGACTATGGTCCCAGCTGCCTTGAGATCATTGACAAGATCCTCCCGTGTAGTTCTGGGCTGATTCCTCACCGTTCTCATGATCATTGCAACCCCACGAGGTGAGATCTTGCATGGAGCCCCAGGCCGAGGGATATTGACAGATCTTTTGTGTTTCTTCCATTTGTGAATAATCACACCAAATGTTGTCACCTTCTCACCAAGCTGCTTGGCGATGGTCTTGTAGCCCATTCCAGCCTTGTGTAGGTCTACAATCTTGTCCCTGACATCCTTGGAGAGCTCTTTGGTCTTAGCCATGGTGGAGAGTTTGGAATCTGATTGATTGATTGCTCTGTGGACAGGTGTCTTTTTTACAGGTAACAAGCTGCGGTTAGGAGCACTCCCTTTAACCATGCTCTCTGTATCTCACTAACCCCTGGAGGAGAGGAGAGGGGTATTAACCATGCTCTCTGTATCTCACTAACCCCTGGAGGAGAGGAGAGGGGTATTAACCATGCTCTCTGTATCTCACTAACCCCTGGAGGAGAGGAGAGGGGTATTAACCATGCATTTGGTTACCCTGGTAACAGAGCAGAGTCCAATCAGAAGCGAGTTTACTGGAGTGGGTGGGAAAATAGTACAAATAGAATATTGAAGAGAGATTAACTCTGAGGTGGTGAAGTCAAATCCTCCGTTCTAATATCTCTGAGTAACGTTTTCACCGTGTTTAAATAAATTAGACATTTAACATTTAAACTATGAGAAGGGGTTGTTGATTTCTGTACTGGGAAATTGTAATACCCCTACACACACACACACACACACACACACACACACACACACACACACACACACACACACACACACACACACACACACACACACACACACACTACACACACACACACTACACACCACACTGCACACACACACACTACACACCACACACACACACACACACTACACACACACTACACACACCACACTGCACACACACACTACACACACACAACACACACTACACACACTACACACACACACACACACACACACGCGCACGCACACACACACACACACACACGCACACACACACACACACACACTACACACACACACACTACACACCACACTGCACACACACACACTACACACCACACTGCACACACACTACACACACTACACACCACACTGCACACACACACACACTACACACACACACACTACACACACTGCACACACACACTACACACACACACACACAGACACACACAGACACTACACACACACACACTACACACCACACTGCACACACACACACTACACACACACACAGACACTACACACACACACTACACACACGCGCGCGCGCGCACACACACACACACTACACACTACACACACTACACACTACACACACACACTAACACACACACTACACACACACACACACACACACACACACACACACACACACACACACACACACACATTTGAGATGTTACAGGTGCACATACACACACAGCAGAGAGAGAGAGAGAGAGAGATTATAAAGTGCCACAAACATTGAGAGAAACTCATTTTGATGAAGTGAAAATAGATTGGCCTATTTTTTTGGGGGGTGAAGACACAAAGCAACTAATCTGAACACGAGGATCTTGGCGAATTCAAATGACGTGTTTTCAATCAGTTTTGTTGACTGGGAGGGAAAGTAGTTATCGTGTGAAGTCTTCACTGTAAACATTTTTATATTTGTAGTTATCATTTAGCTTCCACCCCATCTAGTGGCAGCTGGACAATATTACAAGTAATTGGATATAAAAAACAAAACCTCAATGCTGCATTTATTTAAATAAGAAAAGCATGACCCAGACTTGTAAGTTATTACGCTCAGAAAACAACTTTACAAAACCTAAATTTAAATGTACAAGTGGTAGCTAATTGTTTCAGTGCAACCGTGAAATGTACTGGTGTGTTGACTAATGGACCTAGGTAGTACACAGATAACGCTCGTCCTTCTCCTGGGCTTCTCTCGTCCTTCTCTCGTCCTTCTCTCGTTCTTCTTCCTGATGCTCCAGGTAGTTGTTACAACAGATAAAGCTCGTCCTTCTCTCGTTCTTCTCCCTGATGCTCCAGGTAGTTGTTACAACAGATAAAGCTCGTCCTTCTCTCGTCCTTCTCCCTCAGATGCTCCAAACTCTTTGCGTTCTGAAGTTGTTCATTGTCAACAGAACAGCGGCAGGTTTGGGATTCCGTGTGTTCTGTGTATCGCGTTCGTTCAGTATTTTGTATTACCGTGCAGCTCAGTATGGAAAGTCCTTTTCTCACCCGTCCATGTGAGTTTACAGGTGATTTGAACTCTTGCTACCATCATTATTCAATTTTTTTTTTTTTTTTTCAAGAGTGTCAAAGGCCATTTTTTTAAATGTGATCTTTATACCTGGCCAGTGTACATTTACAGGTGATGATAACGCTCCTACCCAGAGACCCTTGTCTAGAGTCCTGCTCCAGAGACTGGGTATGGGGAGAGGGCCAGGGAGGGCTGAGGCTGACCCAGGAAAGGGGGCCCGACCCCCCCCACCAGCCACCACCAGGGGGCATCTCTACATCCACCCAGCTCCCTGTACTTGTGAGATGAGGCGAGAGGGTCCAGGGAGGGATGGGGTCGACCCAAGGAGAAGGGGGGGCAACACCATAGAGTGGGGACGACCTCTGCCCACGGTCACCAGGGAGTGCCACTCCATCCACCCGGTGGGAGAGGGCCGGAGAAGGGTGGGGCCATCTCAGGAAAGGGGGGCCAACCCCCAGGAGAGGGTGCCCGACCTTCACCTGCTGCCATGGCCACAAGTGGGCGCCATTCCATCCAGCCAGCTCCCTACCCCAGCTATAAGCCTCAGCGACGGAGATCCTAAAAAGGGTGATAGATCATCAACCTCACCTCGAATCCCGCTGGGGCTGCCCCTCGTAGCCCCCTGGGGCTGCCCCTCGTACCCCCCTGGGACAGCCCCTCGTACCCCCCTGGGGCTGCCCCTCGTACTACCCCTGGGGCTGCCCCTCGTACCCCGCTGGGACAGCCCCTCGTACCCCCCTGGGACAGCCCCTCGTACCCCCCTGGGGCTGCCCCTCGTACCCCGCTGGGACAGCCCCTCGTACCCCCCTGGGACAGCCCCTCGTACCCCCCTGGGGCTGCCCCTCGTACCCCCCTGGGACAGCCCCTCGTACCCCCCTGGGGCTGCCCCTCGTACCCCGCTGGGACAGCCCCTCATACCCCCCTGGGGCTGCCCCTCGTACCCCCCTGGGGCTGCCCCTCGTACCCCGCTGTTCTCTAGCTTTATGTAACATTTGGTGCACTCATTATGAAGGCATTTTGCGAAAATGGATTTCCCTGTACCGTTTTGCCGGACATAATTCATTCCTATGTGATTTTCGTATAGGGTGCACTGTACGGGGAATATCTAATAATTGAAAATGGCTACAAAACTCTGGAATTCCAGACAGCATTTTTTGGCCTATTTGTCATGGGGCGGCAGCGTAGTCTAGTAGTTAGAGCGTTGGACTAGTAACACAAAGGTTGCAAGTTCGAATCCCTGAGCTGACAAGGTAAAAATCTGTTGTTCTGCCCCTGAACAAGGCAGTTAACCCACTGTAGGCCGTCATTGTAAATAATAATTTGTTCTTAACTGACTTGCCGAGTTAAATAAATGTTAAAATCTAAAAAAATATATATTTCTACCATAATTCTGGTAATATTTTGTTAAATAACTCACGTTTTTGAGCGATCTTTTAACATTTTCCTCACAGTAACAAACATGTTCAGTTGGTCTCATTACACCAATATCTATATGAAGAATTAATTCAGTTCTTCCACGTTGAAAATCATAAACCAATAACGACTCTATTGTGTTGTGTACATTCACATGCGGTGTAGTTATCATCGAGGGAATCATGAGATAAACAAAGCATTATTCAAAAATAAACCACAGACATGGACCTTAATGAAAATCATTGTGAGACTTTGCCAAAGTCGGAAAATTGTGTGTGAAATCTGGCCCTCGGACTAGTGTCTCCAATCAATGTGTTTTACACAATTGTCAATTTTTTTTTATGCACAATTAGTATTATGTTAATTCTGAATGTCTTTCGTTTTTTGTAAACTGTGAGCAAATAAATTCTGCTGTCAGATATATCAGATATGTCCTACAGATTGTAGCTGAGGGTCAAACTGAATGACTGGTAGCACTACACTGCACTGACTAGTAGCACTACATTGACTAGTAGCACTACACTACACTGACTAGTAGCACTACACTACACTGACTAGTAGCACTACACTGACTAGTAGCACTACACTACACTGACTAGTAGCACTACACTGACTAGTAACACTACACTGACTAGTAGCACTACACTACACTGACTAGTAGCACTACACTGACTAGTAGCACTACACTACACTGACTAGTAGCACTACACTGACGCACTACACTGACTAGTAGCACTACACTGACTAGTAGCACTACACTGACTAGTAGCACTACACTACACTGACTAGTAGCACTACACTGACTAGTAGCACTACACTGCACTGACTAGTAGCACTACACTGACTAGTAGCACTACACTGACTAGTAGCACTACACTACACTGACTAGTAGCACTACACTGACTAGTAGCACTACACTGACTAGTAGCACTACACTACACTGACTAGTAGCACTACACTGACTAGTAGCACTACACTACACTGACTAGTAGCACTACACTGACTAGTAGCACTACACTACACTGACTAGTAGCAGTACACTGACTAGTAGCACTACACTGACTAGTAGCACTACACTGACTAGTAGCACTACACTGCACTGACTAGTAGCACTACACTGACTAGTAGCACTACACTACACTGACTAGTAGCACTACACTGACTAGTAGCACTACACTGACTAGTAGCACTACACTGCACTGACCAGTAGCACTACACTGACTAGTAGCACTACACTGACTGGTAGCACTACACTGACTAGTAGCACTACACTGACTAGTAGCACTACACTGACTAGTAGCACTACACTACACTGACTAGTAGCACTACACTGACTAGTAGCACTACACTGACTAGTAGCACTACACTGACTGGTAGCACTACACTGACTAGTAGCACTACACTACACTGACTAGTAGCACTACACTGACTAGTAGCACTACACTGACTGGTAGCACTACACTGACTAGTAGCACTACACTGACTAGTAGCACTACACTACACTGACTAGTAGCACTACACTGACTAGTAGCACTACACTGACTAGTAGCACTACACTGACTAGTAGCACTACACTACACTGACTAGTAGCACTACACTGACTAGTAGCACTACACTGACTAGTAGCACTACACTGACTGGTAGCACTACACTGACTAGTAGCACTACACTACACTGACTAGTAGCACTACACTGACTAGTAGCACTACACTGACTGGTAGCACTACACTGACTAGTAGCACTACACTGACTAGTAGCACTACACTACACTGACTGGTAGCACTACACTAACTAGTAGCACTACACTACACTGACTAGTAGCACTACACTGACTAGTAGCACTACACTGACTAGTAGCACTACACTACACTGACTAGTAGCACTACACTGACTGGTAGCACTACACTGACTAGTAGCACTACACTGACTAGTAGCACTACACTACACTGACTAGTAGCACTACACTGACTAGTAGCACTACACTGACTGGTAGCACTACACTGACTAGTAGCACTACACTGACTAGTAGCACTACACTGACTAGTAGCACTACACTACACTGACTAGTAGCACTACACTGACTAGTAGCACTACACTGACTGGTAGCACTACACTGACTAGTAGCACTACACTACACTGACTAGTAGCACTACACTACACTGACTAGTAGCACTACACTACACTGACTAGTAGCACTACACTACACTGACTAGTAGCACTACACTGACTAGTAGCACTACACTGACTAGTAGCACTACACTGACTAGTAGCACTACACTGACTTACTGTGATGACAAACAACTTGAATTCTGTAGCTCTTTGCCACAATTACAGTTGATCTTTTTTTAATTTCTATTGTCTGAATATCAATATTTTTTCCTCTGAAGTAATGAGCTTTGTCCATGTGGAAACACCCCCCTCGTTGATTCACTATTTTATAGAAACAATATGTTCCTCCAGCCTTTTTGAATGGTGTTTTCCTACTCTTTGTAATGACACTAAATGTCCACTAGATGGGAGTGTTGTCACTAAAGTACCTACTTTTCCAAAACCCCAATCTGTTTAATTATTAGATAAATATATTAATAATCACTACCCTTTCCAAGACACAAAGTCTGGATGAAAATATGAGGAGGCTTCAGTGGAGGAAGGACCAGGGTTATTCCACAGCCCATTTATTCTGGAATAGAGTAATACATCAAATCAAGCTTTAACTTATAGAGCATATTTTCAGACCTGAATGCAACACAATGCGCTTCACAGGAAAGAAATATGAAAATAAAAACGGAAATATTTACTACACAAGAAACATAAGATGAAAAAAAAGAATAACAGTTTAAAACTGAAAGACTAATAAAGCACTCAAAAAAAAATAATAAAGCTAAAAATATGTTTTAAAATCTATTTTAAATATGTCCACAGTTTCAGCCCCTCTCAGGTTCTCTGGCAGGCTATTCCAGAGGCTGGGGGCATAATAACTAAAGGCTGGGGGCATAGTAACTAAAGGCTGCCTCTCCATGCCTCTTGGTCCTGGGCTTTGGGATAGTTAAAAGGCCAGTGCCAGAGGACCTGAGGGACATACTGGGTACAGAACTTAAAAGCATTTCTGACACATATTGGGGGGCACAATCGTGGATTGGTTTAAAAACCAATAGAAGAATCTTACAATCAATTCTAAAACTCACAGGCAGCCAACTGGTCTCTGTATGTTTTGCAGTTGACCAATGGCTTTCTTGGGTTGACCAGAGCAGGAGAGCATTACAGTTATCACGCCTGCTTGTAATTAAAACATGGATGAGTCTCTCTGTATCAGGCTGAGAGAGAAACGGACGCACCTTGGCAATGTCCTCAGGTGGTAAAAAGGTATTGTGGTCACATTCCTAATGTGTGATTCGAAATTGAGTTTAGACTCGTAAAAACCTAGGTGTTATTTTAATGGTGATTTATCTTTATTGCCCATGAATTAAAATGTGCAGCCAGATGTGCTTTGGCTCCAACATCAAGTACCTCTGTCTTGTCTTGATTTAGCTGGAGGAAGTTGTGAGCTGTCCAAGTATTTAAATACTGTGTGTGTTGCCTTATCAACAAAGTAGAATAACAATTGTTGGACTGTGAAAACCATGACAAATACTAACAGGTTAGAGTAGCCCTGAAAGGCCCCAGAGCAACAACAGTAAGCAAGGGATGACCAAAGAGCTCTCCAAACAGGTCAGGGACAAAGTTGTGGAGAAGTACAGATCAGGGTTGGGTTATAAAAAATAACCGAAACTTTGAACATCCCACGGAGCCCCATTAAATCAATTAATAAATAATGGAAAGAATATGGCACCAAAATAAACCTGCCAAGTGAGGGTCGCCCACCAAAACTCACGGACCAGGTAAGGAGGGCATTAATCAGAGAGGCAACAAAGAGACCAAAGATAACCCTGAAGGAGCTGTAAAGCTCCACAGCGGAGATTGGAGAATCTGTCCATAGAACCACTTTGAGCCATACACGCCACAGAGCTGGGCTTTATGGAAGAGTGGCCAAGAAAAAAGCCATTGCTTTCAGAAAAAAATAAGCAAACATGTTTGGTGTTCGCCAACAGGCATGTGTGACACTACCCAAACAAATGGAAGAAGATACTCTGGTTAGATAAGACAAAAGTTTTGCTTTTTGGCCATCAAGGAAAAGGCTGGCGCAAACCCAACACCTCTCATCACCCCTAGAATACCATCCCCACAGTGAAGCATGGTGGTAGCAGCATCATGCTGTGGGTAGGTTTTTCATCGGCAGGGACTGGGAAACTGGTCAGAATTGAAGGAATGATGGATGGCACTAAATACACGGAAATTCTTGAGGGAAACCTGTTTCAGTCTTCCAGAGATTTGAGACTGGGACGGAGGTTCATCTTCCAGCAGGACAATGACCCTAGGCATACTGCAAAAGCAACACTTGAGTGGTTTAAGGGGAAACATTTAAATGTCTTGGAATGGCCTAGTCAAAGCCCAGACCTCAATCCAATTGAGAATCTGTGGTATGACTTATATTGCTGTACACCAGTGGAACCCATCCAACTTGAAGGAGCTGGAGCAGATTTGCCTTGAAGAAAGGGCAAAAATCCCAGTGGCTAGATGTGCCAAGCTTATAGAGACATACCCCAAGAGACTTGCAACTGTATTTGCTGCAAAAGGTGGCTCTACAAAGTATCAACTTTGGGAGGGTGAATAGTTATGCACGTTCAAGTTTTCTGTTTTTTTTTGTTTTATTTCTTGTTTGTTTCACAATTAAAAAATATTTTACATCTTCAAAGTGATAGGCATGTTGTTTAAATCAAATGATACAACAAAATAGGAAAAATGCAGGGGGATGAATACTTTCACAAGCCACTGTAGAGGAGCTAGAATAGAAAATGAGGAAAGAGAGGAAAGGAAAGGAGGAAAGGAAGCTAGGAAATGTAGAGGAGCTAGAATAGAAAATGAGGACAGAGAGGAAAGGAAAGGAGGAAAGAAGGAAAGGGAAGGAGGAAAGGAAGCTAGGAAATGTAGAGGAGCTAGAATAGAAAATGAGGACAGAGAGGAAAGGAAAGGAGGAAAGGAAAGGAGGAAAAGGAAGCTAGGAAATGTAGAGGAGCTAGAATAGAAAATGAGGACAGAGAGGAAAAGAAAGGAGGAAAGGAAAGGAGGAAAGGAAGCTAGGAAATGTAGAGGAGCTAGTGTGTATCGGAGACTACTTCAGCAGGAGGTAACTATCACTCACAGCCACATTGTAATCTTCGAGTCCTTGAATATTTTGGTTGTTTATCAACCACTAGCCGGACATTCTGCTTCTCTGCTCGGAGCCTTTTGAAAGTGGGGTACAGGGCACGTCATCTCTTCACTATTTCATGAGGAAATTGTTCATTAATGGAGAATGGGTTGTTCTTCAGTTCTCTACCTTGTTGTAACAAGGCAATCTTCATTTTGTAGTGTGTTAGCATAGCTACGATTGGACGGGGGCCTTCCCTCTATTCTGCCACTGAAACGGTGAGCCCTTTGACAATCAATTGTGTCCACCTGTCCGTCCGTCACCTTGAGATGACGTTTCATGAACACCTTGACTTTTTCCTCCGATGTCTGATAGTTTTCATTTTCATCCTCTATTCACTTTATAACAATATTATTCTTCATACTTCTGCACTTTAGATCAAGTAATTCTGCTTTCATTGTATTTATCATCGTACCGTAGCCTCTCTGTAGTTTCTTTTTAGGGCAGTCCACGGTAGTTTTCAATATCTTATTTCTTCCGCTCGTATTTCTTCCATCATTTTATTACTGTAATCTATTCCCGTTTTTAAGGCCTCAACCTCCCCCAGGCAATAGATCCAGCTTTTTAACTGCTCGCTCATGCTTTTTAAGCTGTATCTTCTGGAGACATAGTTATAAAACATCCCCCTCCAATGTTACATTTTAGACAGCGGCTTCCCTTCAGTTTCGCTCGAGGAAAGGTCTTCTCTTGTTCTCTTCGATACTTTCTGATTTATTTTTTCGAGCAAATCAATATGCTGATCAATAAATAGTTCAAGTTTCTTTATTTTATCCAGAATGTTTATTTCACAGTTTTTTTTTAGCTAATCCTCAATTTGATGATTTAATTAATGGGACAAGCTGCAACCTACCAAGCTGCCACCTGCCACGTCATCAACCACCTAGAGGGCTTTCCCGATTGGTGTGAGGGTTAGAAAAAGACTAAGTGTTAGCCCACTTACTTAAAGCCCATAGGTATGAGTTCAGGAAGCTAACTCTTCAAGTCTCCTGCAAGGTTACTCATGAAAAGAGCACCTCGGTGACATTTCACCCCCACTTCGACCTCATACTCAGAGATCACAGCACCAAATATAACTGAGTTCTGGGTTCTAAATCAGGCCTACTGCATAACAACAACAACAACAAGCAGAAGGATCCACGAGATGAGCAGCATGAAACCTGAAGACGTGTTCGTTTGACTGATGGGGTTCTAACCCAGGTCTCTTGTGTGCCAGATACAGCGTCTTTCACTTCACCTTTGACCTCCTCCTTGAAGAGACTCATTCAAGTCCCATGACCAATGCCTAGGCTTTAGCTCAACAGGCTAATACAGTCTGAACCCAGTCAGTCAAATGTTAACTTTATAATGACTACCCTGGCCGGAGACTTGAAACTAACACATGTCAAACTAACATGTCTAACACATGTCAAACTACCATGTCTAACACAAACTAACATGTCAAACAAACATGTCTAATACAAACTAACACATGTCAAACTAACACATGTCAAACCAACACGTCTAACACAAACTAACACATGCCAAACTAATATGGAAAGCCAAAAGGTTCAAATCGTCTTACCCGGAACATGTCTTAACACCTGTAATGATAATTTTTCTCTTGCTTTTTTCAAGTGTCAAAAGCCATTTTTACGCTCATTCATTACACCTGTCCAGTGTGCATTTACAGGTGATGTTAACGCTCTAACTCAGAGACTCTGTCTAGAGTCTCACTTCAGAGACTGGCTTGGCGCCACTACATCCAGCCAGCTCCCTTCCTCAGCGATATGGGGAAGACGACCAGAGAGGGCTGAGTCTGACCCAGGGAGGGGGGCCGAACCCCGCCAAGGGCCACCAGGAGGTGCCACTACATCGGCCCAGCTCTGTGCCTTGATGGAGGAGGGGGGAAATGGCCCGGCAACGCCCAGAAGGGTCGTAACCCCAGCCTATGGCCCCCAAGGAGCACCACTACATTCAGCCAGCTCCCTGCACGGACTGGGGCAAACCAGGGAGGGGGAGGCCGACCCCCGCCCACAGTCGAGGCCACCAGGGGGCGCCACTAAATCCAGCCAGTTCCCTGTCCCATCTATAGAGAGAAATGGTAATGGCGTCTTTTTGTAGGCACTAACTCAGCCGTGGTTTGTGTGATAGCCTATTGGGTGAGGAATGGCATATTTGTAGTAGTTTTTTGGATAATTGCCGAAAACAACTTATTTGGTAGCTAACGTCACATTTTGTGATTTTTTTTAAAAGCATTTACGTATTGAAAAAAAGCACATAAAGCACACACAGGCTTCATAATTAAAAGTATTTTTCCATTTTAATTATCCATCATTCTTCCTTGTCTGAAGTATCAAGCTTCATTATCCATGTGAAAAAATTATGACACTTTCCATCCACCAGATGGGGTTGTTTTGAGAAAAGTACCTACTTTTGCAAAACCCCATTTGTTTTTACAAATAAATTAAACCAATAATAGTCACTATACTTTCCAAACCATGTCTGGCATCTTTTATTTCAGCTCATGAAACATGGGATCAACCCTTTACATGATGCAACGTTCTCCGATGTGTGGATCTCCAAGCAAATTCGTGATACCATTTGAAATTTCAATTTTATTCCCATTTTAGTACATTTATCAGCCATAACATGACACCAAACCTGTATTCAAGAGCATGTTGTGTCTCAACCGATGGCGGCACAACATCAACACAAACCTAAGATGATGTAAAATAGGATCTAACCTACAACATATGTCAATATGAAAAAAATCGGAGTTTACACGTTTTTTTGATAATTGATGTTAAAGGTAAAACAATTACATAGCATTTATAAAAATATATTTTTCTGTATTATGAAATAGGTTGACAACACTGTTTGATTTCAAATTATATCAAACACAAACGTTAATCTTTTCCGGTGACGGAGATATTGATTGCTCATAGTATGGTTTGGTATGCGAAATTGGTCCAATCTGAGCACCTTTATCTCCTGAATGTTTTGGTAGAGGTACAAAAAGTCACTTTTTGAGCAATTCTACAATGAGCAAATATGTATGGCAGGTTTCGTTCAAATCAAAAGGGGTGTGTCAAAAAATGATTGAATTCTAATGGCTTTACCCAGGGTTCCCAAAAAATTAAGTTCATTTAGGTTCATGTTAGGTTCATGTAGGTTCATGTTAGGTTCATGTATGTTAATGTTAAGTTAATGGAGGTAAATGTTAGGTTCATGTAGGTTAATGGTACAGTGGTTGCTCCTTTAACAGTTGCGTCATACTGAAGCACACTTTGCGGGCTGCTGCAGCATTCTGTGGCACGTTATCTAATTGTCAGCCATTTTTTTCTGTTAATGCAAGTTAGTGCTAGTTTGACCACCAGAGGGCATCTTTGAGAAGCATTTGATAGTCTTCCATATTGGCATCACCAGAGAATTTAAAACCTTTTTTTGTAATAACATAGTATATGGGATTGATTTTAAGAAGTTTGGCTTAATTAATTTAATTAATATTATGGTGTTCCTATTCCGAGAACAATGAAAAATGAAACCCTCAGGGTTTCCATTAGGATGGAATGGACAATATGGTGCTGTACAACGTGACGGTCGGGAGTAGGCTACAGCAGAAGAGGATTGGGGGATTCTAAATTGTTTGCCTTCATTATACAACTTTGTTCCAATATTTCTGTAAATCAGTGATATTTATTCCCATTGTAATTCGTTATGGATCCATAACTAAATAAACATCTGCATTTTGAAAGAGTATTTTATCGTTATTTTATTAACGAAAGCATAAAGATGCTGATGAAGAAATACAGTACTGTACAGTATATGCTTTTACTTTTGGATAATAAAGTATTTAAAGCATTTTGAAGATATAAGCCACCTGCATCTGTTTATTAGGGTGCTGTGCAGTCTGACAAGTAAACATAGCCTACAGTACATACTGTAGTAAACATGGGAAGGCGCCTAATTCCTTACTTAAGGGAGAGCAGGTCCTAACTGTACTACAAAATGAGACCAGGGTTCAATTCCCCGATGGGGAGGAAAGAGTAGGCTCTACTTGTAAAGAAGAATTTGTTTTTAACTGATTCCATATGTGTTATTTCATAGTTGTGATGTCTTCACTATTATTTTACATTGTAGAAAATATAAAAAATAAAGACAAATCCTGGAATGAGTAGCTGTGTCCAAACTTTTGATTGGTACTTGCTTAATTAATTTGATTAATATTACGGCGGTTCTATTCCATGAAAAACAAGAAACCCTCTAGGTTTCTGTTAGGATGGAACTGAAAATATGAAAATATGGCGCTGTACAACGTGACGGTCGGGAGTACAGTACTGGGCTATTTAGCTGAAGAATCCCTGTGTCGTGCGGGCAGGGCACGCAGAAGACCAGGGTTAAATTCCCTGTAGGGGAGAGAAAGAAAAGGAGTAGGCTGCCCTTGTAAATAAGAATTTGTTTTTAATAGTTAAATTAAATCTGGAGTGCCTGCGCTCATAAATGCAGAGCGTTGCCAGTTTGTAAATTCAGACCGTTTCGCTCTCTGAGCGCACACTGGATGTTCAGGCCGAGGAGTATGGTTGATTTGAGCGTTCTGGCCTTACAACGGCAGTCAAGCACACACGCTAACGTTGGCTAGCTTGCTAGCTACTTCCAGACACAAATGAGACCACTCTGACCATTTTACGCTCCCTAGCAGAGCTGGTTAGGCAGTTTTCGTGTTAATCAGAGTGTTGGTGACTGTAACTCTGCTGCTGGAATCAATTTAATTACGCTTTTTTGCCGACGTTTACTGACACCGGCCATATTCAAATGTGTTGAGCGCTAGTAAATTCATTATTCTGCTCTCTGGTACTCAGACGATTGGAGTAGATAGCCAGAGCGAATTTACGAAAGCACCCGAATGTCCATTGAGAACTCACTCCGACTATACCATTTAGCTAAGCTAAGAATTATTGGAATTATCAAGTCAATAAAAGTTGGGTAGTTAGCCTATAGTTAATATACTGTCAAGTTTGATGTATAACTACTAACGTTAGGTAGTTAGCTAACATACCAATACATATTGCTGTAATGATATGCTATGTGGTTCATAAGGACAGCGTAGCTAGCTAACATACCGGTCCATACTGCTGTAATGATATGCTATGTGGTTCATAAGGACAGCGTAGCTAGCTAACATACCGGTCCATACTGCTGTAATGATATGCTGTGTGGTTCATAAGGACAGCGTAGCTAGCTAACATACCGGTCCATACTGCTGTAATGATATGCTATGTGGTTCATAAGGACAGCGTAGCTAGCTAACATACCGGTACATACTGCTGTAATGATATGCTATGTGGTTCATAAGGACAGCGTAGCTAGCTAACATACCGGTACATACTGCTGTAATGATATGCTGTGTGGTTCATAAGGACAGCGTAGCTAGCTAACATACCGGTCCGTACTGCTGTAATGAAATGCTATGTGGTTCATAAGGATAGCGTAGCTAACATACCGATACATACTGCTGTAATGATATGCTGTGTGGTTAGTGAGGACAGTGTAGCTATCAAATTGTCAGCCAACATAACGTGTAAGGTAACTTATTTGAAAAGTCATTACATTGAGTAGCAAGCTACCGCGAGGACTCGCTCTATCGAGACTGCGGCTTGAACATGCTTTTGGTCCACTGTCTATAGAGGTGTTCTTCATCAACTGGTAATACATAAATAATGAAGCAGGTTAATAGGTTAAACATTTCACTTTTAATTCCAATGCTTTTTTTCAAGATACAACATTGTCATCTTTGGCGGTATAGATGGATTTTCAAGGAAGGTCAGTATATTATTTAGTGTACATATTGCATATTTCCCATCACCTTTCCCATCACCAGTCTGGTGTCAAGCGTAGGCTACCTCTTGTATAGATGTTCTATCTGGACACTGCAGCCAATAACAAAGCAACGACTGCTTTTGTTTACTTTATGGATGGAGTCGGCAGAAATGGCTTCAAAGTAAATATTGATATAATAGAATGAAAAAAATAAATACTTGTATTGTTATTGTAACATCTTGTGACGAGTTATTTTCTGTATAAAAACCCTTGACATCTTCCTCGTCAAACCTCGTAAGATTGATTTCTGTGCTGTTTTGACGTATTGTGAAAATGACATCTGCTGCTTTAGATTGAACGATCATATCTCAGTTATCTCAGTTATTGTTTTCATATCTACAAAAAATAAACTGTTTTCTTTACTTTCAGAGTGCGAGCTGATCAAGGGGTCGCCAATATAGATATTGCCAGATGTTCACTGTCCAAGGAACAGGCCGTGGAAGCTTTATTACTGGCAAAAGTGTCCATAACCAGAGGTAATTTAACTGTTATTTTTCTCTCTTCCTCTCTGCCTGTCTTGTTGTACATGGAAGCTGTCTCACATGCATTCATTAAAAAACCCTTAAGATGTCAGCTGCTAATTTTCAGATTTACAACACATAAACACAGGCATTTTCACAAGCCCCTGTTGCTGCCAAATTTATCATCACTAATACAGATTTGTTTCTTTTGAGCATTCCAGATTCAGCAGGTGGAGGACCTGCTTTATCAGGAGGAAAATCTGGAAACACTGACAATGGGGTCATTGTTCCTGACAGCCCCACTGTCTACTGAGAATCTTGCTGTGCTGCAACGTCAAGTGAACCCTACCATTGACTCCTCATTTTTTTGGTCAGGACATATACATGCTCTTCGATTGGTCATGAGTCTCCAGCATTTTAGGTGCAGTCCTCCCACACTATGTAGGATATTGTTTTAGCCCCAGTGCCAGTCTTGATAATCATTTGTATTTTTTGGTGGAGGGTGAAAGGATAGCAGGCCCAGCTGTCAAAGTGAGAGATTAGGCTATTCTGGATAGAGCAGGTACTTTCGTCTAGTCTATTTCTTGCGAGGTTTTTCTGTCCTCAGATACAGAGAGCTGTGAAAGCCTGTCTGCAAATTAAGAGATCCCAAATGAAGAGCAGCGGTTCTCAGTCCTGGTCCTGGGGACTCAAAGGGGAGCACATTTTTGTTTTTACCTTAGCACTTTACAACTGATTCAAATGATCAACTCATCATCAAGCTTCAAGTGGTATATATGTATTCATTTGTGATGCTATCCTTGATATGATCCTGCTATTGTCACATGCTACACATGCACATGTATCTATCTATCCAATGTTATCATGGTTTGTTATAAGGGATATTATACTTTTGTTATACAGGAAGTATTATTGAAGATATGCTTTACATTGAAATACAGATAGAGATGCAGTAGTCCCAGAGTTAATGATCCAAGGTCAGTTTATATTATACAGGAAGTATTATTAAAGAGATGCTTTACATTGAAATACAGATAGAGATGTAGTAGTCCCAGAGTTAATGATCCCAGGTCAGTTTATATTATACAGGAAGTATTATTAAAGAGATGCTTTACATTGAAATACAGATAGAGATGCAGTAGTCCCAGAGTTAATGATCCCAGGTCAGTTTATATTATACAGGAAGTATTATTAAAGAGATGCTTTACATTGAAATACAGATAGAGATGCAGTAGTCCCAGAGTTAATGATCCAAGGTCAGTTTTGCATTTCACCTCCTGATGATTATGATGACTGACCATGTTAGAATAAAAAAAAACAAGGCTTAATCATGCTCTCTCTCTATCCATCTGTCTCTCGTCTGCAGGTATGTTTTGATGTGAGAGAGGAAGCCAGTCCCGTCATCGCCACCTCACCTGCTCTTAAGATAACCTTCGGACCGACTGGGGGCCCAAGGCTGGTTAGGAGACATCGCTAGAGACACTGTAATTGTGATGAACTGAGAGAATATTAGGTTAGCACTGTAATTCATTAATCATATGCTGTCTACTTCTGTTCTTACCTCTTTCCCTTTCTGTCTTCTACATCTCTCTCCCCACCTCGTCTTTCTTCCTCGTTTTATAATGCACACCAGATGTGCATTGAAGTACAGATTGAACTTGTATTTATAATATTACAATTATTATATTTATAATGAATGTATTATGTATTTATTACACCTAGATAATGAAATTCTTGTTTTTAGTGGTCTGGTCTTTATAAAATTGACTACACCTACAATGTCAGTCATAACCTCACTTAATTCAGAGGAAAGGTGCCTTGATGCCAGTGCTTCTCTGTGTATAACACAGTGTGTCCACTCAGCATTAGGTGAGGCCTTCTTGATGAGTGCCCGAAGTCCTTTTCTCATCCCTGCCATGGTCTGTGCACCATCACTGCAAACACCAATGCAGTTCTTCCACTTTAGCCCATTCTCAGTCAGGAAGCAGTCCAGCATTTTGAATAGCTCTTCAGCTGTGGCTCTGTCTGTGACATATTTACAAAAAAAGTAGATCCTCACACAGGGAGTTTGTACAAACGTACATAAGTGATAAACAAACAGTCTTTGTTGCTGTCAGTTGCTTCATCGAACTATAAGGCAAAATGTTTGTCTTTATCTACCAGCTGTTCTTTAAGATCGTTAGCAATGTCATTTATACGTCTGGCGACAGTGTCATTGGACAGAGGGATAGTTTTTATTTTTGCAGCACCTGCGTCATCCAGCATGATAGAGACCATGTCTAATGCTGCAGGCAGTATCAGCTCCTCTGCTATGGAGTGTTTTTTTTGTTGCACTGAGCAGTTTGGTCGTACGCCACCTTATATGATGCTAACAGTGCTCGCTGGTTTACTGAAGTAGCATTCACAAAGCGGGACGATTGTTGGCAATATTCGGCACGTTTTCGCTGAAAAAAACTCAAGCGGCTTATCAGCGTGATTGGGGTGTAATGTCTTTAAGTGACGCCTTAATTTATTTGGCATCATGCTGTCCGCTGCCAACATTTTTAGACACAGTAAACATACCGGTCTTTCCTCGTCTCCCACCGTAGTCCCAGTGAAGCCAAGCGCTACATACGCTTCGTCATATTTCCTCGTCTCCCACCGTAGTCCCAGTGAAGCCAAGCGCTACATACGCTTCGTCATATTTCCTCGTCTCCCACCGTAGTCCCAGTGAAGCCAAGCGCTACATACGCTTCGTCATATTTCCTCGTCTCCCACCGTAGTCCCAGTGAAGCCAAGCGCTACATACGCTTCGTCATATTTCCTCGTCTCCCACCGTAGTCCCAGTGAAGCCAAGCGCTACATACGCTTCGTCATATTTCCTCGTCTTAGCTTTCGGGAGACTTACGTTTGTCTCATTATCTCCATCTCTCTCCGCCTTTCTTTTCATCCCTGTTAAATATGTTTCCATGGTGTCTCTTAAGGGTTTGTTATCTGCACTTCATATCTCCTGCTGTGTGCTCTTGTTCGGTGCAATCTCAATCACGCTCCACACTGCCCTTTCCCACCTGGACAAAAGGAACATCCATGTGAGAATGCTATTCATTGACTACAGCTCAGTGTTCAACTCCAGTATAGTTTGTTAACAATACATTTGTGGAGTGGTTGAAAAACTAGTTTTAATGACTCCAACCTAAGTGTATGTAAACGTCCGACTTCAACTGTACGTATGTAAGAATGTTGTTCATTGACTACAGCTCAGTGTTCAACACCATATTGCCCACAAAGCTCATCACTAAGCTAAGGACCCTGGGACTAAACACCTCCCTCAGCAACTGGATCCTGGACTTCCTGATGGGCCACCCCCAGGTGGTAAGGGTAGGCAACAAAACATGTTCCACGCTGATCCTCAACACACTGGAGCCCCTCAGTGGTGCATGCTTAGTCCCCTCCCATACTCCCTGTTCACCCACGACTGCATGGCCAAGCACGACTCCAACACCATCATTAAGTTTGCTGACGACACAACAGTGGTAGGCCTGATCACCGACAACGATGAGACGGCCTATGGGGAGGAGGTCTGAGACCTGGCCGGGCGGTGCCAGGACAACATCCTCTCCCTCAGTGTGAGCTGATCGTAGACTACAGGAAAAGGAGGGCTGAACATGCCCCCAATAACATCGCTGGGACTGAAGTGGAGCGGGTCGAGAATTTCAAGTTCCTTGGTGTCCACATCACCAACGAACTATTATGGTCCAAACACACCAAGACAGTTGTGAAGAGAGCATGGCAACACCTTTTCCCCCTCAGGAGACTGAAAAGGTTTTGCATGGGTTCCCAGATCCTCAAAACATTATACAGCTGCACCATCGAGAGCATCCTGACCGGTTGCATCACCGCCTGGTATGGCAACTGCTCGGCCTCCGACCGCAAGGAGCTACAGAGGGTAGTGCGTACGGCCCAGTACATCACTGGGGTCAAGCTTCCTGACATCCAGGACCTATATACTAGGCGGTGTCAGAGAAAGGCCCCAAAAATTGTCGAAGACTCCAGTCATCCAAGTCATAGACTATTCTCTCTGCTACTGCGCGGCAAGCGGTATCAGAGCGCCAAATCTAGGACCAAAAGGCTCTTTAACTCCAAGCCTTAAGACTGCTGAACAATTCATCAAAATGGCCACCGGACTATTTACATTGACCCCCCCCCCCCCCCATTTACATGGACTCCCGAGTGTTTTTTTTACACTGGTGCTACTTGCTTGTTATTTTCTATGCACAGTCACATTATACATTACCTTGACTAACCTGTACCACTACCATTACCACTAACCACATTGACTCGGTACCGTTACCCTCTGTGTTGTTATGTCATTTTCTTGTTACTTTTAGATTTTATAAAACATTTTTTACATTAGTTTATTTTGTAAATATTTTCTTGACTCTATTTCTTGAACTGCATAGTTGGTTAAGGCCTAAGGTCTCGTAAGTAAGCATTTCACTGTTGAGTATAACAACACAGGCCAGCAGTAGTACAGTAGCTAAATAGCAGGGCTATAGGCTAGCCATATTACAAACGCTATATAAACAGCACAGGAATAACAGCAGTGATGGCTAAGCAGTAGCATATAGCAGCTAATAGCACTGGGCTAATAGGCAGAAAATGGCACACAATGGTCACGCTATGTACAGGGGCTATCAGAGGGGCTATATGTGACTCGTTTCAGGAAACTAGGTGTATGTCTTGCGTCACTACTTCACCGGACAGGCATTTGAATGTAAACATTTTTTTAAATCAAAATGTTTTTTGTTTTTTTGTTAGCACAAATGCCTTCTGGAACATGTGAACTTTCATGTGCTTTAATAACAAACTTGTATGCCATCTGTAAAAATGTATAAAATGGTTAAATTATGAACATAGTTGGTTTAGTCACAGAAAAATACAGGAAACCTTCTCGCTAGCCATGATTGGCTGAGATAATGGATGGGCTGGACATGCCGAGAGATTGGTCTTCGTATTGGTCTGCCATGTATACCGATTCTGTATATAATATGAGCTGGTCATTTTGTATAGGCAATCCTTTCTAATGCAGATTTTTTGAGAGATATCACAAAGAACTGCATCAGTGTTGCTAAGGCTCTCCACTTTCTGATGGACAGTTTTTTTTTTAAATCAGTGGGATGCCTGGTGGAAGCAGAGTATGGTAGCTTAGGAGATGGAGAAAATTCAGGCATTCGATTGCAAATTTGCAGAGGGAGTTGAAAAGAGAACACAAATGGCTCATGTATAAAACACCTGCCTCCGGATTACATCTTCAAAATAAGGGTAACAATGGCATCCGTGACAGAGCGGGACAGAGAGGGAGAAGAGTTCATCCATGTATACAGGTAAGAGAGTCTAGTTAGCTACATTTTCAGATATTGTACATTTCTAATTTAGTCAGAAAGTTGTTTTCATTGCAAGTTAAGGTGTACTGTTAGCTAGCTAGCTAACGTTACATGTATGATCTGTGTATTGCTAGTTATAGCCTAATGTTAGCTAGCTAGCTAACGTTACATGTATGATCTGTGTATTGCTAGTTATAGCCTAATGTTAGCTAGCTAGCTAACGTTACATGTATGATCTGTGTATTGCTAGTTATAGCCTAATGTTAGCTAGCTAGCTAACGTTACATGTATGATCTGTGTATTGCTAGTTATAGCCTAATGTTAGCTAGCTTGCTAACATTGAACCTAGTTTTCTTAGCTTTAAATTACCTCTAGATTCATGCAGGATAGTAACGTTATTAGTTGGTAGGTAGCCTAGTGATTAGAACGTTGGGCCAGTAACTGAAAGGTTGCTAGATCGAATCCCCGAGCTGACAAGGTAAAAATCTGTCGTTCTGCCCCTGAAGAAGGCAGTTAACCCACTGTTCCTAGGCCGTCATTTTAAATATGAATTTGTTCTTAACTGACTTACCTGGTTAATTAAATGAAAAAATAAATTGTGATTATGGTTCATTGTTTAGCTAGCTAGCTACATGTCTAAACAGAAGACTCCACTATGCAAGTAACCATTTCTCTCTACCATTTACACCTGTATCATTTGCGTGTGACAAATACATTTTGATTTTGTTTGATGTAGTGTGTGTTTACCAGAGGCGGTAATGAGAAGAACAATATGATCTGCACCAAAGTGAGATTAGGATATAACGTGAGGCCAACGAAACAGTGTCCATGTTCTAACATTATCTGGTCAAATGTTTTTATTTCGTCCCACTCACATCTGTAAGCTATTTTCTGTAATTAGCTCTCCATTAAGTGGTAAATAATCTTGTTATCAGTTTATTTTCCTGTAATAATGAATACAAATTAGCTAAGTTAAAATGTTGTCAGCTATAAGGTCATTATTTGAACTGGCTAGCCAGCTAACTTAACATTAGCCAGCCAGCTAACAAGCTAGAAACGAACCAAAACGTTATTTAGAAAGTTGCTTTTAGTTGCCTGCTTTGTTAGATTGACATAAACTACATTCATTTTTAAACGGATGGGTTTATTGGTGTTAAAAACACTAGTTATGCTATTTTGGACAAAAAAAATGCTGATGTCATGCAGCCTGTTGTTTTTGCGTTTATACTTTTTCATAACGAAAAACGACAAGTTTGATGTCGGACGACAATAAAATGTTCAGACATGTCAATAAACGTAGTATAAACCAGCATTTAGTCTCTAAATCTTTGGTTGTTCAGTACACTACTATACTCACTACGTTTAGCACATGGCCTCACATGTGAATCCTTAAAGAGATGGTTGGAACTAAAGCTTAAGAGGGTGTGAACGATGCTGAATGGGTGTAGACAAGTAGTGGTGGCTAGCAGGGTAATGCACAGTGGCTAAAGGGCTAGCACACAATGTAAGCGGATACAATACAATAGTAGCTACCATAGGGCTAGCATGCTAAGTGTTAATGCTAATGCTAAGTGACTATGCTATATGATGGGGGCCGCCATCTTAGGTTACGCAATACACAAACATAGCGGCCATCTTAAGGCCTGGCATGACTTCCTCTTACATGGTATTGACACGCTAACACCAGAGGGAAGGGAAGTGTCCACAGGTGAGGCGCCTCTCTGTTGATGCAGCCAGGAGGTTAGAAACCAGCCGTTGACTCTCGAAGCCCGCAGATGGAGTCAGCTGACTTTGTTCAGGAGAGTTAGACAAGGCGACCGCAGCAACCCGGCCTAGCAACAGAGCTGTGGACGGCCGGTTTACAATCCATACGGGGGAAGGACTCTACTTCAGCAGCTGGAGAATCCCAACGTTTGTTTCTTGTCCAAGAGAGTTTTTTATTTTTATTGCAATAACTAAAGGTAACGCCTAATACACACACACACACACACACACACACACACACACACACACACACACACACACACACACACACACACACACACACACACACACACACACACACACACATCATGGGATCAGAACACAGACGATGGTATGCACACACACACACTCACACACACACACACACACACACACACAAAGTGTGTACTGATGACTAGATATCACGTCTAATAATACACAATCAATATTATTACAGCTGACCAATAACACACTGTCTTGGCTGATCCGCATTTGACCAGCTCAATGCAGTGTGTGTGTGTGTGTGTGTGTGTGCGTGTGTGTGTGTGTGTGTGTGTTCTGATCTGTGTGTGTTTACTTCAGCAGGTGAGGGATGATTTTGGTTATTGAGAAGTGTCAGGGTAAGAACACTTCAGTATGTTTTATACCTGATATATATCATCACACACACACACACACACACACAGACACACACACAGACACAGACACACACACACACAGACACACACACAGACACACACACAGACACACACACAGACACACACACAGACACACACAGACACAGAAACACACACACACAGACACAGAAACACACACACACACAGAAACACACACACACACACACCACACACCACACACACACACACACACTTCAGTATGTTTTATACCTGATATATATCATCACACACACACACACACTTCAATCCCTCTTTATGACTTCATATCTCATTCTGATAGGCTGGAGAATAACAGTACATCACACAAGCAGATGGTTGTTTAACAGGTGGATGTGTTTCTCAGTATGATAATCCGGTGTGAACAGAGAAACAAGCCCAGGAGAAGTTTTCAAATTCTTCCAATTGAAATGTATTGGAGGTCAATCCTCGCCACAGGGACGTTGCAGTCATGGGTTGTATTTCTAGAGGTTTTTGTCTTTAGTCAACACATAGAGTTGTATAGAGGGCTTCCAACAAGCGGTTTAGTCAACACATAGAGTTGTATAGAGGGCTTCCAGCACACGGTTTAGTCAACACATAGAGTTGTATAGAGGGCTTCCAACAAGCGGTTTAGTCAACATAGAGTTGTATAGAGGGCTTCCAATAAGCGGTTTAGTCAACACATAGAGTTGTATAGAGGGCTTCCAACAAGCGGTTTAGTCAACACATAGAGTTGTACAGAGGGCTTCCAGCAAGCGCTTTAGTCAACACATAGAGTTGCATAGAGGGCTTCCAATGAGCGGTTTAGTCAACACATAGAGTTGTATAGAGGGCTTCCAGCAAGCGCTTTAGTCAACACATAGAGTTGTATAGAGGGCTTCCAATGAGCGGTTTAGTCAACACATAGAGTTGTATAGAGGGCTTCCAACACGCGGTTTAGTCAACACATAGAGTTGTATAGAGGGCTTCCAGCAAGCGGTTTAGTCCACACAGAGTTGTATAGAGGGCTTCCAGCAAGCGGCTTAGTCAACACATAGAGTTGTATAGAGGGCTTCCAGCACGTGGTTTAGTCAACACATAGAGTTGTATAGAGGGCTTCCAGCAAGCGGTTTAGTCAACACATAGAGTTGTATAGAGGGCTTCCAGCATGCAGTTTAGTCAACACATAGAGTTGTATAGAGGGCTTCCATCAAGCGGTTTAGTAAACACATAGAGTTGTATAGAGGGCTCATCTTTGCATCTGTGCCATATTATCTTCCGTGGCATCATGGGCAGCACCATTGAGGGATATCTACATTTTTATGTAGTACTTTTTTTTTCTTCCACTTGTATGAGTTTATTGACAGTCGATAAACAAATGGAAAGGGTACAATAGTGCCATAACAGAGTGTGTTTTCTGAGCAGGTATCAAGCCAATGTTAGGGATATACTGCCACCTGCAGTGCTGGAACATTTGCACGGGAGTATGATTCACTGGCTGGAATTCTCTGATTCTCCTTTAACCCATATGAAGTCCCACCCTACTTCAAAATGGTGAAACGGGAGCGGCTTATTAAACAGGCTTTGTGGCCCTCTATACAACTCTGAGTGAACACAATCTGAAGGTTTTCTAGTTGTGAGTTTGAACTTCCATTATCATCAGATATTTGACCTTTGGCCTGAGTGGATTTGGTCTACGTGATAGTTGTTCTTGATGTGTGTCTATACTGTGTGTGTGTGTGTGTGTGTGTGTGTGTGTGTGTTTCAAAGCACACACACATTACACACAATTGTGTGTTTTAAGTCTATGTGAGTGCAAATGTGTTCAGAGTGTGTGTTTTGCGTCTGTGTGAGTGCAAATGTGTTCAGAGTGTGTGTTTTGAGTCTGTGTGAGTACAGTTGTGTTCAGAGTGTGTGTTTTGGGCCAGTGTGAGTGCAGTTGTGTTCAGAGTGTCTGTTTTGGGTCTGTGTGAGTGCAAATGTGTTGAGAATGTGTGTTTTGGGCCTGTGTGAGTACAGTTGTGTTTTGGGTCTCTGTGAGCAATATTGACAAGCCATTCATTGAAAGAAGAGCAAGAGGCAGAGTTAAGTAAACACTGATCACAAATATACAAAAAAAAACACACCGGTGCTGCTTTTACCCCCTATAGACAGCCAGTCTCTTTACCCCCTATAGACACCCAGTCTCTTTACCCCCTATAGACACCCAGTCTCTTTACCCCCTATAGACACCCAGTCTCTTTACCCCCTATAGACACCCAGTCTCTTTACCCCCTATAGACACCCTGTCTCTTTACCCCCTATAGACACCCAGTCTCTTTACCCCCTATAGACACCCAGTCTCTTTTTTCCCTCCTTCTATCTGCCTCTCTCTCCCTTTCTCCCTCTTTCTCTCTCGCCCTCTCTCTCGCCCTCCCTCTCTCTCTCCTTTCTCTCTCTCCTTCTCGCTCTCTCTCTCTCGTTCTCTCTCTCTCTCGTCCTCTCTCCTTTCTCCCTCTCTCTGTCGCCCTCTCTCTCTCGCCCTCTCTCTCTCTCCTTCTTTCTCTCTCTCCTCTCTCTCTCTCTCTCTCTCTCTCCCCCTCTCTCTCTCTCGTCCTCCCTCTATTCTCTCCCTCTCTCTCGACCTCTCTCTCTCCTCTCTCCTTCTCTCTCTCTCCTTCTCTCCTCTCTCCTTCTCTCTCCTTCTCTCTCTCTCTCGCCCTCCCTCTCGCTCCTTCTCTGTCTCTCCCTCGCTCCCTCTGCTCTATAGTCCATTCTATTATATCTATATAATTCTAGTTTATCAATGTATAAGCGTAGCCTCTAGGCCCATGTAAACCCCAGACTCTTTCAGTTTTATTTCATTTCACAGAGATTCGTCTTAATGGATTTCACTGTAATCCAGCCTCTATAATGTTATTCGCTTTTTAATGGAGTGTGTGCATGCGTACGTGCGTGGGTGGGTTTTTGAGTCAGTCTGCCTGCGTGTATGTGTGTGTGTGTGTGTGTGTGTCCCTTTGTCTGTACAATCATTCCTGGAGTTTGAGCTGTGATAGGTCATCTGTGGGCTTCAGTGTAATTTCCCCCTGCAGCTGGTTTCAGTTTCTGCTTCATATTAACTAGGCTACTTTTCATTAGAAAGTTTTAATATACGCTAGTCTGTCGAGTAGTCTCCCGCTAGAATGAACGGTATGCATCTTCAAGCGATCTATTGACAGGACAAGACACGTGTCAGTCACAAAGCGAGCGATGACAGGGAAACAGTCTGTCCCGCCTCCCAGTACAATTTGTGCGCGCTGTGGTTGGTTGCAGTCAGTGTTGCCATGTTCACAATGTTCCCGCCAATTTGGGCTACGGTTGAAAATGACGTCACAGGTGAAAATGTATTGGTCGCGTGGTTTGCGGGCTATTTGTAATGACCCCTGTTCACGTGGTGCAGCGCGGTGAAACACCGAAGCGAAGAAGAAAAAGAAGCGGAGAGGACGAAGCACCGTTGGGCAGCGTGACCTTGGCGTGGGAGGCAGTGAAAAAAAGTGAAACATTTCCCAATGTGGCAACTGCTGCGCAATGACCAATCATATCGAGTGAGGAATTTCCATGACGAATTTGATGCTATGCTGGCTGGAGACTTTCTTCCACAAAGATGGTAAGATGGAAGCAAATGTAAGTAATTATAACGTCATATCGAATCATGCAAAAAACGTACAGTTGAGAGGGAAATGTTAGTTAATGTAGAGACAAATGATTTTGCATAAAGTTCATTTACAAAGTTGCTATTTATCAAGCTAGCTGACTAGTTAACATTAGCCAGTTAGCTGGCTAGCTTTATGGGTGAGTATGAAATTGTAATTATGATTGTTTCTTTCTTTCAGGGACTCCTGAAACAACCAGCAAACCATTCTGTCGTCTTGTGAAACAGTGGATGTAAAGAATCTAGCTAGCTAAAGCATTTACTGCAAATTGAATGTAAAATTTTGTAAGCTTGGCTTGCTTATAGTATTTGCCATGCAATGCAGCTGAAGTAATGTAGCTAGCTATTTTCTTGCTTATTGTTCAGTGGAGGTTAAAATATCTTTATGTTTATGGATGTGTAGATATCTATGTAGCCGATCTATATATGTACATTGAGGGAAAAAAGTATTTGATCACCTGCTGATTTTGTACGTTTGCCCACTGACAAAGAAATAATCAGTCTATAATTTTAATGGTAGGTTTATTTTAACAGTGAGAAATAACAAAAATAACAAAAAAAATCCAGGAAAAAGCATGTCAAAAATGTTATAAATTGATTTGCATTTTAATGAGGGAAATAAGTATTTGACCCCCCTCTCAATCAGAAAGATTTCTGGCTCCCAGGTGTCTTTTAGACAGGTAACGAGCTGAGATTAGGAGCACACTCTTGAAGGGAGTGCTCCTAATCTCAGTTTGTATGACTGTATACTAAAACGTTTAGTATGAATATTAGTTCAGAACATATCTATGAACCTCAGCTATCATAGTTGTTGTATCAACTTCAAGTCTGAATGGCATTAATGAAGCCTATGGATAGAATATAATAACTTTATTGTGCCAAGGATGCAAGTCCTGTATACATGTACTGTAGTTATTACCACACATGAGATCCCCCACATTGTAGCCTGTACATTGAATGTATTCAAATCACATTTTATTTGTCACATACACATGGTTAGCAGATGTTAATGTGAGTGTAGCGAAATGCTTGTGCTTCTAGTTCCAATAGATTACTTGTTAGATTAATATGCACTAACAAATCCCCCTACAACTACCTCACACAAATCTAAAGGGGTGAATGAGAATATGTACATAAACTCAGTAGCCTGTACATTTAATATATTCACTGATCATGTACTCTTCCTTGGCAAATAAAGGTGCGATTCAGGTATGAATGTCTTTGAGATTATTTTTCGTACAAACATTTAAAAAATTGTATTAACCTTTATTTAACTTGGCAAGTCAGCTAAGAACAAATTCTTATTTATAATGACAGCCTAGGAACAGTGGGTTAACTGCCTTGTTCAGGGGCAGAATGACAGATTTTTACCTTGTCAGCTCAGGGATTCGATCTAGCAACACTGTGCAAACTACAGACAACAGCATAGGCAAGAAGGTAGAGACAACAATACATCAGGGGAAGCAGCCACAACTGTCAGTAAGAGTGTGCATGATTGAGTCTTTGAATGAAGAGATGGAGATAAAACTGTCCAGTTTGAGTGTTTTGTTCCAGTCGCTAGCTGCAGTGAACTGAAAAGACGTGCGACATATATAGAGAAATATAATTTTAAAAACAGTACACTACACTTCCTATGTATCATGTAGATACTCTAAAACCAGTTCATCTCAATATCTAATGCCCTTCATCTGCATTGATCTGATAAACACAGGATAGTACTTCATCAAATGAGAGACTTAATTTCAACCAGTAGAGAAAAGCTTTATTGAAAGAAGTTCATTATCCAAATGTTATAAAAATAATTGTAATATTATAAATACATAATACATTCATTATAAATATAATTGTAATATTATAAATACATAATACATTCATTATAAATATAATAATTGTAATATTATATTATAAATAAAAGTTCAATCTGTGTTTCAATGCACATCTGGTGTGCATTATAAAACGAGGAAGAAAGACGAGGTGGGGAGAGAGGTGTAGAAGACAGAAAGGGAAAGAGGTAAGAACAGAGGCAGACAGCATATGATTAATGAATTACAGTGCTACCCTAATATTCTCTCAGTTCATCACAATTACAGTGTCTCTAGCAGTGTCTCCTAACCAGCCTTGGGCCCCCAGTCGGCCCGAAGGTTATCTTAAGATCGGGTGAGGTGGCGATGACGGGACTGGCTTCCTCTCTCACATCAAAACATAACTGCAGACGAGAGACAGATGGATAGAGAGAAAGAGCATGATTAAGCCTTGTGTTTTTTTTATTCTAACACGGTCAGTCATCATAATCATCAGGAGGTGAAATACAAAACTGACCTTGGATCATTAACTCTGGGACTACTGCATCTCTATCTGTATTTCAATGTAAAGCATCTCTTTAATAATACTCCCTGTATAATATAAACTGACCTGGGATCATTAACTTCTTGAGGCTACCTGGGACGTTAGCGTTCCCCCCGTGGCGCACCCTATCAACTGCAGGTTTATTTCAAGAGCGGCAAATTTGAAACCAAATAAATGTACAAATTCAAATTTCTCAAACATACAACTAACTTACAGCCTTTGAAAGATAAACATCTTCTTAATCTAACCACGTTTACCGATTTCAAAAAGGTTTTACGGGGAAAGCATAAAGTTAGGTTATGTTAGGAGAGTACATTGACAATAGCTGTGTGCAATGCATTGTCGATTCAAAGACATGCGTCACCAAAACCATACAATCAGCTAAAATTATGCACTAACCTTTTACAATCTCCATCAGATGACACTCCTAGGACATTTTGTTAGACAATGCATGCATTTTTAGTTCTATCAAGTTCATATTTATATCTAAAAACAGTGTTTTACTATGGCGTTGATGTTCAGGAAATCGTTTCCCTCCAATACCGGCAGTCAAGTCATGACGACAAAATAATTAATTAATATTAGAAAACATTGCTAAAATATTATATTGTCATTCAAAGAATTATAGATTTACATCTCTTGAACGCAATGGACTTGTCAGATTTTAAATTAACCTTACTGGGAAATCACACTTTGCAATAATCTGAGCACTGCGCCAGAAAAATACGCATCGCGATACAGACTAACCGCCATGTTGGAGGAATCTAAAATCGAAAATACTATATAAATAATCCATTACCTTTGATTCTCTTCATCAGATGTCACTTCCAAAGAGTCCCAGGTCCATAACGAATGTAGTTTTGTTCAAAAAAGCTCATCATTTATGTCGAAAAACCTCCGTGTTGTAGCGCATGATCTAAGCCAGCCGGACTTCACTTCACTTCAAGAACGGAAAAAATATATTTCCGTTCGTTCAAACATGTCAAACGTTGTATCGCATAAATCATTAGGGCCTTTTTTAACCAGAACATGAATAAAATTCAAGGCGGACCATTGGGTTTTCTTTTAAAACGTTTCGGAATGAGAGTACCCACCATCAAATCGCGCGCCAGGGTGAATGATGGACCATCACGTTCCATGGCTCTTATTCGGTCAGATCTCACTGTAGAACACTCAAAACACTTTGTAAAGGCTGGGGACATCTTGTGGAAGCAATAGGAAGTGCCAGAATATAGCTCACCCCCTTTGTTTTTCAATGGCATAGGCTCAAAGTCAATTCAACACATCAGGTATCCACTTCCTGTCAGAATCTGTCTCAGGGTTTTGCCTGCCAAATGAGTTCTGTTATACTCACAGACACCATTCAAACAGTTTTTGAAACTTTAGGGTGTTTTCTATCCATATATAATAAGTATATGCATATTGTAGTTACTGGGTAGGTGTAGGAGGCATTTAAAAATAGGCACATATTTTTTCAAAAATTCTCAATACTGCCCCCTAGCCCAAACAGGTTAACTCTGGGACTACTGCATCTCTATCTGTATTTCAATGTAAAGCATCTCTTTAATAATACTTCCTGTTGACCTGACCAAGTGACCTCTCACCTTTGATCATGCTGTGCCCTCTATCTATGTAGTCAGTTCAGATGTGGGAGTGGTTCACCGGCACAGCTGATATATCCTAGAGGATTTAGGGAGAAAAGGAGAGAGGGATGAAGACTTATTGAGAAAATAAGGTAGTTAAAGAGACAGTGTTCAACAGGAATCTGTGTGTGGCCTCACCTGGTGTCCACACCACACCAAGTGGCTGCAGAATACTTCATGCTGAAAAACATGAACGGACACACGATGACAAACAATACAGCTATAATGACGTATCTTACTATTCTCCATTTTTGGCCTTCTTGCCTATTCATTGAAGGTGCCACAGCAATACACTTGAGCCTGCTTACTGCACAACACAATTCATCAATCAGATTGATACACGAGTGTGTAGCTTATAGGGTGTCTAATTGTTAATTTTTTTTTTCAATATGGGTGACTTAAAATAGCCTGCTTTTGTACAGACATCACACCCTTAACTTTTTAGGGTATAGGGGGCAGTATTTTAGATTTCGGATGAAAAGCATGCCCAGAGTAAACTGCCTAATACTAGGGCCCAGAGTCAAATATTTGCATATTATTAGTAGATTTGGATAGAAAACACTCTGACATTTCTAAAACTGTTTGAATGATGTCTGTGAGTATAACAGAACTCATATGGCAGGCAAAAACCTGAAAAAAATCCAACCAGGAAGTGTGGAAATCTGAGAACTGTAGTTCTTTTGAATTCCTATCAAAACTACAGTGTCTGTGGGGTCACGTTACACTTCCTAAGGCTTCCATTGGCTGTCAACAGCCTTCAGAAAGTTTTTCCATCCTTCACCTGTTACTGGGCAGAGAATAGTAGCTCAGTCAATGAGTGGACTGCCTGAGGACAAAGCGACAGCGCGCCCCTCCTTTTTCTTTTTGAATGAATATGCTATTGTCCGGTTGGAATATTATCGACGTTTTATGTTAAAAATACCCGAAGGATTGATTGTAAACAACGTTTGACATGTTTCTACAACCGGTAATGGTACATTTTGACTTTTCGTCTCTGGTACTGCGCTCGCGCGTTATGCCTTTGGATAGTGATCTGAACGCACGAACAAAACGGAGGTATTTGGACATAAATATGGAGTATTTCGAAAAAAACAAACATTTCTTGTGGAAGTAGGAGTCCTCGGAGTGCATTCTGACGAAGATCAGCAAAGGTAAAAGAATATTTATAATACTAATTCAGAGTTTTGTTGATGCCAGAACTTGGCGGGTAGCTGTATAGCTTGCTTTGATGGTTGAGCTATGTACTCAAAATATTGAACAATGTGCTTCCTCAAAGTTATTTTGAAATCTGACAAAGCGGTTGCGGAGTAGTGTATCTATAATTCTTTCAATAACTGTTGTAAATGTTATCAACGTTTATAATGAGTGTTTTTGTAAATTGATGTGCACATTCACCGGTAGTTTTGGTGGGAATACATTTTCTGAATATCACGCGCCAATGTAAAATGCTGTTTTTGGATATAAATATGAACTTTATCGAGCAAAACATACATGTATTGTATAACATGAAGTCCTATGAGTGCCATCTGATGAATATTTTAGCTGTATCTTTGGTTTTTGTGATGCATGTCCATGCTTGGAAAATGGCTGTGTGGATTTTCTTGTGAAGTTTATGTCCTAACGTAATCTAATTTCATGCTTTCGCCGTAAAGCCTTTTTGAAATCGGACAATGTGGTTAGATTAACGAGAGTCTTATCTTTAAAATGGTGTAAAATAGTTGATTATTTGAGAAAATGAAATTATGAGATTTTTGCTGTTTATTTTGTATTTCGCGCCATGCTATTTCACTGGCTGTTGAATAGTGTGTCTCGCAGGTGGGACGGTCACGTCCCACCTAGCCCATAGAGGTTAACTGAACAGCTCACCTGAGAAGTAGAAATCAAAAGGAGAGAAACTGGGAATTGAATAACTGCAGTTGACCTTACTAGGGCTAGCGTCCCACCTGGCCAACATCCAGTGAAATTGCAGAGCACCAAATTCAAAAACAGAAATACTCATTATAAAAATTCATGAAACATACAAGTGTTATACATCGGTTTAAAGATAAACTTATTGTTAATCCAGCCACGGTGTCAGATTTCAAAAAGGCTTTACGACGAAAGCAAACCATGCGATTATCTGAGAACAGCGCCCAGCAGACAAATCATTACAAACAGTTAGCAGCCAAGAAGAGGAGTTACAAAAGTAGCGATAAAATGTATCACTTACCTTTGGTGATCTTCATATCTCCGAAGACTCCATGTTACACAATAAATGTTCATTTTGTTCAATAATGTCCCTCGTTATGTCCAAAAACCTCTGTTTTGTTGCTGCGTTTTGTTCAGCAATCCATTGGAACAAAGCGTGGTCACAACAGACAGATGAAAAATCTAAAAAGTACAATAAAAGTTTGTAGAAACATGTCAAACAATGTTTAAAATCAATCCTCAGGTTGTTTTTGTCATAAATAATCAATAATATTTCAACCGGACAAAAGCTTCGTCAATAGAAAAGGAGAAACATATCATGTGCTGGACTCAGGTCTGGAAATTTCCACTGGCCACTCATTGAAAGTGCTGTATCTCCCTCATTTTTCAGAGTAAAAGCCTGAAACAATGCCTAAAGACTGGCCACATGTAGAAGAAGCCATAGAGATCGTGAACTGGGTCCTAAGTCTTTGTATGGTGGATAGGCTTTCAATGGAAAAACAGCCTTTCAAAATAACAGTACATCCTGGATGGACTTTCCTCAGGTTTTTGCCTGCCATATCATTTCTGTTATACTCACAGACATTATTTTAACAGTTTTGGAAACTTTAGAGTGGTTTCTATCCAAATCCACCAATTATATGCATATCCTAGCTTCTGGGCCTGAGTAGCAGGCCGTTTAATTTGGGCACGCTTTTCATCCAAAATTCTGAATGCTGCCCCCTACCCTAGTGAAGTTAAAAAAATGGAAGTATACTCTTATTGCAATGTGAATGGCTCTTGAAAGAGCCTTTGGTTGTGCATAGTGTAGTCTATGGTGTTGCCAGGGAACAGCACCCTCTTCGAAGAAGTAGGAGGTGAAGATCTCCTGCACACGGATTGCTTCTCTTGCTGCGTTGTTGGACCCCATCCTTGAAACATCCCGCAGAGCAGCAGACTCCTCCTCTGGCACACGGCGGCCAGCTGCAGATCCCCTCCTGGTCCTCGTGTCCATCCTCATGAAGTTACGCAGGACACAGGTAGCCTTCACACACCTGAATTCCTCCAGGAGGCAGTCCCAGATGGCCCTGGTCACCCAACCTTGCAGTGCCCTACACGGTAACTGTAGGCAATCGTTTTGAAGGAGTCTCCAGGTATCTGTAGGAATATGGAAGATAATGTCATTATTATACTATTATACTTTTACATCACCAGGTGATTGTGGATTACTAAAGTATAATATCCCTGATAACAAATCATGATAACATTGGATTGATAGATGCATGGGCACACACGTTCATGTGTAGCATGTGACAATAACAGGATCATATCAAGGACGGCATCACAAATTAATACATAAATACCACTTGAAGCTTGATGATGAGTTGATCATTTGAATCAGCTGTGAAGTGCCGAGGCAAAAAACAAAAAGGTGCCCCCCCTTTTGAGTCCCCAGGACTGAGAACCACTGCTCTTCATTGGGACCTCCTCATGTGTAGACAGGCTTTCATAGAGCTCTTTATCTGAGGACAGAAAAACCTCGCAAGAAACAGACTTGATTATACTCAAATTAAAATGCAGCTAATTTGACTTAGCCTGCACTGTAACTAGTTAGCTAATAATACATTGTTTTAAAAAAAAACATTTTCTAAATGTATTCACTTACTTCAGTTCAGTTCTCCCAGCCTTGTGGACGATTGGAGACAGGGAAGCAAAGTTTATTTGTCACCAGAGTATTTTTTAGAGCATATTATTATTTACCTGTGAATAAATTCATAAAATGGAGAATGGATTAAACTATTTACCCATTTCATAACCAGACCTTCATACAAACTTTCTACGCTGAGTTCTTGACACACAATCGAACGTGCTGCCATATGCTGCCAGCACACCCCCAAGCGAGCCACTCTGGGTGGCCTTATGCGACACGCGGCAATTTACCGCATGCTGGTGCACACGACTCGAATCGTTAAGTCGCACCGCGGCCGCCAAGGCATTTCTCTTAAAGATATTTCACTGTGACCTGCTACTGACTGTCAGGCAGTGAGACAAGCTGTTGCTGTGTGAGTGAGTGGTGGGGAGGTCTGGAGAGGGTGTGTGTGTGTGTGTGTGTGTGTTAATAGAGCACTACGGTTATTGGCTGAGCGAGAGGAGAGAGATCAACACCCACGTTGGGACACCTGTTTACCAGTTGCAATTTTAAATAGTTACTACAGAGACACCCAGTTCCAAACCTTTTTTTTCTCCATAAAATACATTAATACGCTGGAACAGGATGCACATCAATAAATAATGGAGACAAAGCACTGGAAAGCGACTTTAGGCGCACTAGAGCGCGTTACATCAAATCCGCTCAGAGGTGCTTTAAACTGCATTATAATGTTGACTGCTTATAGAAAACAGTAGCGAGCTCAGTTCTTGGGTCTCGGAGGCTGCAGTTCTTGGGTCTCGGAGGCTGCAGTTCTTGGGTCTCGGAGGCTGCAGTTCTTGGGTCTCGGAGGCTGCCGTTCTTGGGGTCTCGGAGGCTGCAGTTCTTGGGTCTCGGAGGCAGCAGTTCTTGGGGTCTCGGAGGCTGCCAGAGTGGACATTTTGAAATGGAAGTTATGGAACTCTCTCGCGTGGTTCTTTTTTTAATGGGGAAAAAAGTTAGGATTAATGTGGAGAATTATACATTTTCCTCTGTTAGTCATCAAGTAAAACCTATTAATATATATGCCATTGTAGACTACAATTTGAAACAATAAATATGTTGAAGTTACGATATCACCGGAGTCATTGTGTAACAGTGTAGGTTCCGTCCTTCTCTTCGCCCCAACCCGTCCCTCTCTTCGCCCCAACCTGGGCTCGAACCAGGGACCCTCTGCACACATCAACAACTGACACCCCACGAAGCATCGTTACCTGTCTCGCCACAAAAGCCGCAGCCCTTGCAGAGCAAGGGGAAACCCTACTTCAAGTCTCAGAGCGAGTGAAGTCACCGATTGAAACGCTGTTAGCGCGCACCACCTCTAACTAACTAGCCATTTCACATCGGTTACAATTGCAAATCAATTTGTGCCACTTGTGTAGCCTACCTGAAGCTGGGAAACCAATTATAATGTGCTATAAATACAATAGGAAATTCAATCCCCTCAACTTTTGTTTTCCCACGCAAAAAAAGATACCACGACTACTTTGTACGGGACGGACCAGTTGAATGTGTTGGAAGTAGAAACGGATCCGGCTGGATGCAGGAGAATGACTTCCTCATTTTCCTCGAACACTTCGCCCAAGCGTACCGAGGTCAGCCTGGAAAGGAAAGTGGTCCTTCTCCTTGACAACCACCGCTCACATCTGTCTATCAAGGTTGTTGATTTCTGTAGGCCGTCTGGCATGGTCTTACTCTCCCCTCCCCCCCCACACACTCTTCACACAAGCTCCAGCCCCATGGACAGGTGTGTGTACAGGCCGTTGAACAAAATGGCTAACTCAGCCAGTGGATGACGTTGAACCACGGAAAGACCAGTCAAAAGTTTAGACACACCTACTCATTTAAGAGTTTTTCTTAATGAATTTTTTTTTTTACATTTTCTGCGTTGTAGATTAATAGTAAAGACATCAAAACTATGAAAATAACACATATGGAAGTTTTTCTGAACTGCCTTGCGCATCGAGCATAGAGAGGCGTGTGCTGCTGGTGCTGCTGGCACCTGCAGAGATCCTAATATGGCTGTAGTTGATGTAGCCTACGTTGACTGATGATTCTTACAATCTGGAGAGATGGGGGATAATGTTCTCTATTCAGCTGAGGAGAGAGGGGGATAATGTTCTATATTCAGTTGAGGAGAGATGGGGGATAATGTTCTCTATTCAGCTGAGGAGAGATGGGGGATAATGTTCTCTATTCAGCTGAGGAGAGAGGGGGATAATGTTCTATATTCAGTTGAGGAGAGAGGGGGATAATGTTCTATATTCAGTTGAGGAGAGAAGGGGGATAATGTTCTATATTCTGCTGAGGAGAGATGGGGGATAATGTTCTCTATTCAGTTGAGGAGAGATGGAGGATAATGTTCTCTATTCAGTTGAGGAGAGATGGGGGATAATGTTCTCTATTCAGTTGAGGAGAGATGGGGGATAATGTTCTCTATTCAGTTGAGGAGAGATGGGGGATAATGTTCTCTATTCAGTTGAGGAGAGATGGGGGATAATGTTCTCTATTCAGTTGAGGAGAGATGGGGGATAATGTTCTCTATTCAGTTGAGGAGAGATGGGGGATAATGTTATATATTCAGCTGAGGAGAGATGGGGATAATGTTATATATTCAGCTGAGGAGAGATGGGGATAATGTTCTATATTCAGCTCAGGAGAGATGGGGGATAATGTTCTCTATTCAGTTGAGGAGAGATGAGGGATAATGTTCTATATTCAGCTGAGGAGAGATGGGGATAATGTTCTATATTCAGCTGAGGAGAAATGGGGATAATGTTCTATATTCAGTTGAGGAGAGATGGGGGATAATGTTCTCTATTCAGTTGAGGAGAGATGGGGATAATGTTCTATATTCAGTTGAGGAGAGATGGGGATAATGTTCTATATTCAGTTGAGGAGAGATGGGGGATAATGTTCTCTATTCAGTTGAGGAGAGATGGGGATAATGTTCTATATTCAGCTGAGGAGAGATGGAGGATAATGTTCTATATTCAGCTGAGGAGAGATGGGGATAATGTTCTATATTCAGCTGAGGAGAGATGGGGATAATGTTCTCTATTCAGCTGAGGAGAGATGGGGGGGATAATGTTCTATATTCAGTTGAGGAGAAATGGGGATAATGTTCTATATTCAGTTGAGGAGAGATGGGGGATAATGTTCTATATTCAGATAGGGAGAGATGGGGGATAATGTTCTATATTCAGTTGAGGAGAGATGGGGGGATAATGTTCTATATTCAGTTTAGGAGAAATGGGGGGATAATGTTCTATATTCAGCTGAGGATAATGTTCTATATTCTGTTGAGGAGAAATGGGGATAATGTTCTATATTCAGCTGAGGAGACGTCCCCCCTCCGTCCAGTCTGAGGTGGTGGGCGTAGCTACGGATGTGGAGGGTGAGAAAGGAGAGTCGTCTGCCAAGTCCCTTACTGTGGTTACGTGATGCAGGGACTGTACCACGTCACAGAGATGGAACGCTTCGCGCCGCCACGGAAACGACCACACACTCCGGCTTCAGTCTGCGCTCCGTCACCCCTGAGGAACTGTACCAGAGGAAGGTAGGTAGTACAAACCACAACCACAACCAAAATACAACATGGCTGACTGACATTCGCAAGTACCAAAGGTACCTGAGTGGAACGTTCTGAAACTAAACAACCTTTTTTTAATCAAGCAGAATATTACAAATATTGCAGAAATATGACTCTAAATATAGATCAATATGTAAATAAGATAAATTAAGTTATCATCATCGTAATCCTGATCATACTCTCCACCTCTGATTCAAAAGCCTCTGTATGAATAGTTCTAGTTAGTATATCTGTGTGAACACTTTCAACTTTAATGATGTAGAGGGTGAGGAGAGAAGAGAGGATAGGAGAGTCCTTCACTCCAGTCTGGTTCTTCTGTTTTAAAGAGAAGAGTGGATAGGAGAGTCCTTCACTCCAGTCTGGTTCTTCTGTTTTAAAGAGAAGAGAGGATAGGAGAGTCCTTCACTCCAGTCTGGTTCTTCTGTTTTAAAGAGAACATCTTAATAATCAGATTATGTAGTGACTGTGAGGGAGATTGCCATTGGCTGGAGTACTCTTTGGTTAGGGGGGATAGTTGTGATGTCCGCACGTGTGTATCAGGGTTAGCGTGTATCAGGGTTAGCGTGTATCAGGGTTAGTGTGTATCAGGGTTAGCGTCTCTCAGGGTTAGCGTGTATCAGGGTTAGCGTGTATCAGGGTTAGCATGTATCAGGGTTAGCGTGTATCTGGGTTAGCGTGTATCAGTGTGTATCAGGGTTAGCGTGTATCAGGGTTTATCAGGGTTAGCGTGTATCAGGGTTAGCATGTATCAGGGTTAGCGTCTCTCAGGGTTAGCGTCTCTCAGGGTTAGCATGTATCAGGGTTAGCGTGTATCAGGGTTAGTGTCTCTCAGTGTTAGTGTGTATCAGGGTTAGCGTGTATCAGGGTTAGCGTGTATCAGGGTTAGCGTGTATCAGGGTTAGCATGTATCAGGGTTAGCGTCTCTCAGGGTTAGCGTCTCTCAGGGTTAGCATGTATCAGGGTTAGCGTGTATCAGGGTTAGTGTCTCTCAGTGTTAGTGTGTATCAGGGATAACGTGTATCAGGGTTAGCGTGTATCAGGGTTAGCGTGTATCAGGGTTAGCGTGTATCAGGGTTAGCGTTTATCAGGGTTAGTGTCTCTCAGGGCTAGCGTCTCTCAGGGTTAGCGTCTCTCAGGGTTAGCGTTTCTCAGAGTTAGCGTGTATCAGCATGTATCAGGGTTAGCGTGTATCAGGGTTAGCGTGTATCAGGGTTAGCGTGTATCAGGGTTAGCGTGTATCAGGGTTAGCGTGTATCAGGGTTGGCGTGTATCAGGGTTAGCGTGTATCAGGGTTAGTGTGTATCAGGGTTGGCGTGTATCAGGGTTAGCGTGTATCAGGGTTAGCGTGTATCAGGGTTAGCGTGTATCAGGGTTAGCGTGTATCAGGGTTAGCGTGTATCAGGGTTAGCGTGTATCAGGGTTAGCGTGTATCAGGGTTAGCGTGTATCAGGGTTAGTGTGTATCAGGGTTAGCGTGTATCAGGGTTAGCGTGTATCAGGGTTAGTGTCTGGGCTGTTTACAGGCCTGTCTGTGATACACACACACCACTTGTTTTACTATCCATGTGGTGACATTAGGGAATTTCTAGTATCCACGACGACACACACACACACACATTTTAATAATTTAGCAGATGCGCTTATCCAGACTGATTTACAGTAAATACATTCATCTTCAGATAGCTAGGAGGACAACCACATATCACAGTAGTTAGTATATTCAGATAGCTTGGAGGACAACCACATATTACAGTAGTTAGTATATTCAGATAGCTAGGTGGACAACCACATATTACAGTAGTTAGTATATTCAGATAGCTAGGTGGACAACCACATATCACAGTAATAAGTACATTCATCATGAGCTGGGGGGGGGGTGGTGCAGTGGGACTATTTAAGAAGCTCTTTGAAGAAGTAGGATTTCAGATGTTTTCAGAAGATGGGCAGGGACTGTCCTAGCTTCAGGGTGAAGCTGGTTCCACCATTGGGGTGCCAGGACAGAAAGGTGCTTGGAAAGAGGGAGGGAGGGGGAGAGAGAGAGAGGGGAGAGAGAGAGAGAGAGAGCAAGAGAGAGAGAGGGGGGAGAGAGAGGGAGAGAGAGAGGGGGAGAGAGAGAGGGAGAGAGAGAGAGAGAGAGGGAGAGAGGGAGTGAGGGAGTGGGAGAGAGAGAGAGAGGGAGGGAGTGGGAGAGAGAGGGGGAGAGAGAGAGGGAGGGAGGGGGAGAGAGAGAGGGAGGGAGGGGGAGAGAGAGAGAGAGAGGGGGGGAGGGAGTGGGAGAGAGAGAGTTAGAGAGGGGGAGGGAGTGGGAGAGAGAGGGGGAGAGAGAGAGAGACAGAGAGAGGGACACACAAGGACACACATAACAGAAGCTAGTGAAATGCAGTGCTGTATTCAGTAGTTGTTCAGTCTATTGTTATGCAGACAGAAAGCTCAGCTCTGCAGAATTTAATCAGCTCTGCTCACACACACACTCTGGACCAATCTGAATGATGAAGAAGTGCTGATGCAGTGTGGGGAATTAAGGCTTAAACTGTGGCACCCTATTCCCTACATAGTGCACTACTTTTGACCAGGGCACATAGGGCTGTTTAAGGAATAGGGTGCCATTGGGGAATCATGCCTTGACTTTTAGAACTCCCTTAGTCCATTTGATTCAATCCCCCTTGTTCTCTCTCCTTCTATCCCCCCATTCTCTCTCCTTCCTCCATCTCCCTCATCCCCCTTTTCTCTCTCCTTCCCTCCATCTCCCTCAATCCCCCTTTCTCTCTCCTTCCCTCAATCCCCCCTTTCTCTCTCCTTCCCTCAATCCCCCCTTTCTCTCTCCTTCCCTCAATCTCCCTCCATCTCCCTCTACCCCCCTCTTTCTCTCTCCATCTCCCTCTACCCCCCTCTTTCTCTCTCCTTCCCTCCATCTCCCTCTACCCCCCTCTTTCTCTCTCCATCTCCCTCTACCCCCCTCTTTCTCTCTCCTTCCCTCCATCTCTCCCTCTACCCCCCTCTTTCTCTCTCCTTCCCTCCATCTCTCCCTCACTCCCTTTATAGCTTAAACATGACACATACTTGAGCCCCCAAAAGAGAGTCCTCTATATTCCTTCCCATGCTGCTTGTGGGCTGAGACCCAGCCAGAGACCGATATTAACGATCTTAATTCACCTATTATAGACACGGCCTGTATCGACCAACCCTGTGCTGAGTGTATGTGTGGCGTCACATTGATCTCTACGTCGGGAGATGGCGCTGTCGAGCAAGATGAAACACCATTGTAAAACACTGAGTCGAGAGAGCAGAGGATGCATAGCCGCGGGAATTAGTGGTGCTGAAGGGGCTGCAGCACACCCTGAAAAAAATTGCAATAATAAAATATATATATATATACTGCTCAAAAAAATAAAGGGAACACTAAAATAACACATCCTAGATCTGAATGAATGAAATAATCTTATTAAATACTTTTTTCTTTACATAGTTGAATGTGCTGACAACAAAATCACACAAAAATAATCAATGGAAATCCAATTTATCAACCCATGGAGGTCTGGATTTGGAGTCACACTCAAAATTAAAGTGGAAAACCACATTACAGGCTGATCCAACTTTGATGTAATGTCCTTAAAACAAGTCAAAATGAGGCTCAGTAGTGTGTGTGGCCTCCACGTGCCTGTATGACCTCCCTACAACGCCTGGGCATGCTCCTGATGAGGTGGCGGATGGTCTCCTGAGGGATCTCCTCCCAGACCTGGACTAAAGCATCCGCCAACTCCTGGACAGTCTGTGGTGCAACGTGGCGTTGGTGGATGGAGCGAGACATGATGTCCCAGATGTGCTCAATTGGATTCAGGTCTGGGGAACGGGCAGGCCAGTGCATAGCATCAATGCCTTCCTCTTGCAGGAACTGCTGACACACTCCAGCCACATGAGGTCTAGCATTGTCTTGCATTAGGAGGAACCCAGGGCCAACCGCACCAGCATATGGTCTCACAAGGGGTCTGAGGATCTCATCTCGGTACCTAATGGCAGTCAGGCTACATCTGGCGAGCACATGGAGGGCTGTGCGGCCCCCCAAAGAAATGCCACCCCACACCATGACTGACCCACCGCCAAACCGGTCATGCTGGAGGATGTTGCAGGCAGCAGAACGTTCTCCACGGCGTCTCCAGACTCTGTCACATCTTGTCACGTGCTCAGTGTGAACCTGCTTTCATCTGTGAAGAGCACAGGGCGCCAGTGGCGAATTTGCCAATCTTGGTGTTCTCTGGCAAATGCCAAACGTCCTGCACGGTGTTGGGCTGTAAGCACAACCCCCACCTGTGGACGTCGGGCCCTCATACCACCCTCATGGAGTCTGTTTCTGACCGTTTGAGCAGACACATGCACATTTGTGGCCTGCTGGAGGTCATTTTGCAGGGCTCTGGCAGTGCTCCTCCTGCTCCTCCTTGCACAAAGGCGGATGTAGCGGTCCTGCTGCTGGGTTGTTGCCCTCCTACGGCCTCCTCCACGTCTCCTGATGTACTGGCCTGTCTCCTGGTAGCGCCTCCATGCTCTGGACACTACGCTGACAGACACAGCAAACCTTCTTGCCACAGCTCGCATTGATGTGCCATCCTGGATGAGCTGCACTACCTGAGCCACTTGTGTGGGTTGTAGACTCCATCTCATGCTACCACTAGAGTGAAAGCACCGCCAGCATTCAAAAGTGACCAAAACATCAGCCAGGAAGCATAGGAACTGAGAAGTGGTCTGTGGTCACCACCTGCAGAACCACTCCTTTATTGGGGGTGTTTTGCTAATTGCCTATAATTTCCACCTGTTGTCTATTACATTTGCACAACAGCATGTGAAATTTATTGTCAATCAATGTTGCTTCCTAAGTGGACAGTTTGATTTCACAGAAGTGTGATTGACTTGGAGTTACATTGTGTTGTTTAACCTGTTACATCTAGGGGGCAGTAATTTCACGGCTGGATAAAAAACGTACCCGATTTAATCTGATTATTAGTCCTGCCCAGAAACTGGAATATGCATATAATTATTAGCTTTGGAGAGAAAACACTCCAAAGTTTCTGAAACTGTTTGAATGGTGTCTGTGAGTATAACAGAACTCCTATGGCAGGCAAAAACCTGAGATGCTTCTGTTCAGGAAGTACCCTGTCTGAACATTTCTTGCCCTTCTTTATTATCTCTGTCGTTTACAAAGGATCTCTGCTCTCACGTGACACTTCTCACGTCAACAATGGAGTCTCACAGCCCGGGAAAAACAGGAATGATGTCATTCAAAGCCCTGGCTGAAGCACACGAGAGCAAATGCTGAGTGGTCAGTCAATGGACTAAGCCTTAGGCGCGTGACACGCCCCGCCCCCGGCTTTTGTTTTTTTCCTCAGTTTACAGACAGGCAGATTCCCGGTCGGAATATTATCGCTTCTCTACGAGATAAATTGCATAAATATTGGTTTTAAACAGCGGTTGACATGCTTCGAAGTACGGTAATGGAATATTTCGAAATTTTTTGTCATATTTTGCGTCATGCTCGTGGCCGAGATTTAGCGTTGGGATAGTGTCTAGAACGCACGAACAAAACGTCGCTGTTTGGATATAACGATGGATTATTTGGGACCAAACCTACATTTGTTATTGAAGTAGAAGTCCTGGCAGTGTATTCTGATGAAGAACAAGCAAGGTAAGAACATTTTTCTTATAGGAAATGTGATTTTGGTGAAGGCTACACTGGGTGGGTGTCTAAATAGCTAGCCCTGTAACGCCGGGCTATGTACTTACATTATTGCAAAATGTGCTTCATCCGAAAAGCTATTTTAAAATCGGACATATCGAGTGCATAGAGGAGTTCTGTATCTATAATTCTTAAAATAATTGTTATGCTTTTTGTGAACGTTTATCGTGAGTAATTTAGTAAAATCACCGGAAGTGTTCGGTGGGAATGCTAGTTCTGAACGTCACATGCTAATGTAAAAAGCTGGTTTTTGATATAAATATGAACTTGATTGAACAGACATGCATGTATTGTATAACACAATGTCCTAGGTGTGTCATCTGATGAAGATCATCAAAGGTTAGTGCTGCATTTAGATATGGTTTGGGTTTATGTGACATGATATGCTAGCTTGAAAAATGGCTGTGTGATTATTCCTGGCTGGGTACTCTGCTGACATAATCTAATGTTTTGCTTTCGCTGTAAAGCCTTTTTGAAATCGGACAGTTTGGTTAGATAAAGGAGAGTCTTGTCTTTAAATAGCTGTAACATAGTCATATGTTTGAAAAGTGTAAGTTTTCGGATTTAGAGGAGTTTGAATTTCGCGCCCCGCCCATCATTGGATATTGGAGCAGACGTTCCGCTAGCGGAACGTGTAGATGTAAGAAGTTAAGTGTTCCCTGTATTTTTTTGAGCAGTATATATACACACATACATACATACACACACACACATATATATACACACACACATATATATACACACACACATATATATACACACACACACACACACATATATACATATATATATACACACATATATACACACTACCTGTCAAAAGCTTGGACACAAAAGTTCTAGAACACCTACTCAGTCAAGGGTTTTTCTTTATTTTGAAAATGTTCTACATTGTAGAAAAATAGTGAAGACATCATTAAAATATGACATAACACAATATGGAATCATCTAGTAACAAAAAAAAGTGTTACATCAAAATATATTTTTATATTTGAGATTCTTCAAAGTAGCCACCCTTTGCCTTAGTCAGCTTTGCACACATTCTACAATATAGAACATAGGTAAAAAAATGAAGAAAAACCATTGAATGAGCAGCGTTGTCCAAACTTTTGTCTGGTACTGTATATATTTTTATCTTTGGTCGTTTGTGGTTGATTTATGGTTTCTATTCAGTGATTGTCTGGGATGTGGTCAAATCTCAGATTTTGTGGTTGGTTTGTGGTCCTTACTTGGACATTAAAGTGGTACTGGTATGCTGATTTAGTCTGTGGTCATGTCTGGTTGACCTACGCTGGTTGACCTACGGTCTAGTTAATGGTCATGTCTGGTTGACCTACGGTCTGGTTTATGTTTCCGACAGGCGCCTACACACACTTACATTTTAATAATTTAGCAGACGCTCTTATCCAAAGTGACTTACAGTAGTGAATGCATACATTTCATATATATTTTTTGTACTGGCCCCTCGTGGGAATCGAACCCACAACCCTGGCGTTGCAAACACCATGCTCTACCAACTGAGCCACAGGGAATGGCCATGTCCGACGGTCTGGTTGACCGACGGTCTGGTTGACCGACGGTCTGGTTGACCGACGGTCTGGTTGACCGACGGTCTGGTTGACCGACGGTCTGGTTGACCGACGGTCTGGTGACCGACGGTCTGGTTGACCGACGGTCTGGTTGAGTCTGGTTGACCGACGGTCTGGTTGACCGACGGTCTGGTTGACCGACGGTCTGGTTGACCGACGGTCTGGTTGATGGTCAGTAGTAAATGTAATGTGATGACCAGGTGTTTGATTTGGTTCCTCTGGTCATGTCTGCTTGACTTACGATCATGTGTGTTTAGGGGTTGCAAATGGGACCTCCCATATGAAAATGGATGCACGCCTGACTAAGTCTCTTTGAATAAAAACATCTGCTCGATGGCTTGTGGTCTTGTGGTTGGTTTGTGGTCCTGGAGCAGACTGAAGCTGCTGAGTTACTTAGACTGTCTAGCCAGCTACCTGGACCATCTAGCCACCTACCCGGACCGTCTAGTCGCTACCTGGACCGTCTAGCCGCTACCTGGACCGTCTAGCCACCTACGAGGTAAGATCCTGACCTCTAACATCTGAAGCCTGAACTCTGACCCTAAAACCACGAGGTAAACACATATGTTTTTAACAACTAGACTAGATAGATAGCAAAATGTAGAGTTTTTCCCTGTTCAGGTGATGGGTTTCGGGAAAACTCTGAGCCCTATGTACGACCAGAATTTAAAAGTTTGTCTGATCAGATGTTGAACATTGAGTAAGTAGCACCTTTCTTGTTACATCGTCATAGTAACAGTCAGTCAGCTTCTGCGAGACAAAATCCATTTTGTGATTATTTCTGAACACACACACTTAGGCATGACATGCCAGCATCAAACGCTGACACCACACATCCAAGTATATCTGACCAAATTATGATAGACGAGCATTGCAATTTTGAATTCCGTAAAGTGAGTTTGGAAGAGGTGAAACAATTATTGTTGTCTGTCAACAATAACAAGCCACCGGGGTTTGACAATCTGGATGGAAAATTACTGAGGAAAGTGTTGGATGATATTGCCACTCCTATTTACCATATCTTCAATGTAAACCAACTAGAGAGTGTTTGCCCTCAGGCCTGGAGGGAAGCTAAAGTCATTCCTCTACCTAAGAATAGTAAAGCCCCCCTTTACTGGCTTGAATAGCCAACCAATCAGCCTGTTACCAATCCTTAGTAAACTTCTGTGGAAAAAATGGTGTTTGACCAGATACAATGCCATTTTACAGTAAACAAATTGACAAACTTTCAGCACACTTATAGGGAAGGACATTCAACAAATACAGCACTTACACAAATGATTGGCTGAGATAAAGTGACGATAAAAGATTGTGTGAGCTGTTTTCTTAGACTACAGTGCGGCTTTTGACATTATCGATCATAGTCGGCTGATGGAAAAATGTATGTGTTATGGCTTTACACCCCCTGCTATATTGTGTCTAAAGAGTTACCTGTCTAACAGAACACAGAGGGTGCTCTTTAATGGAAGCCTCTAGTATAATCAGGAATTCCCCAGGGCAGCTGTCTAGGCCCCTTACCATTTCAAACTTTACCAATGACATGCCACTGGCTTTGAGTAAAGCTATTGAGCAAGTTGAGGTGACTAAACTGCTTGGAGTAACCCTGGATTGTAAACTGTCATGGTCAAAACATGTTGATACAACAGTAGCTAAGATGGGAAGAAGTCTGTCCATAATAAAGCGCTGCTCTGCCTTTCTATTAACAAGGCAGGTTCAACAGGCCCTAGTTTTGAGCACCTGGTCTACTGTTCAGTCGACTGGTCAGATGCCACAAAGAGGGACCTCGGAAAATTTAAATTGTCTCAGAACAGGGCAACACGGCCTGCCCTTAAATGTACACGGAGAGCTAATACTATCATGGCTCAAAGTACACGTGGATGTTGTATTGTAAACACCCGATAGTGGAACACACTAAATGTATTGGCTAAAATGTTATGAAATGTAATGTCATAAAATTATTTAAATTGTATATAACTGGCTTGGCATTGGATACTTAACAAATGCAAATTCAAAAATACACAAACTGTCTATGAATATGATAGTAGGCAAGCTGACAGGGTCGATATGCCTATTCATCATGTCTATCTATCTATTCATCATGTCTGTCTATCTATCCATCATGTCTGTCTATCTATCCATCATGTCTATCTATCCATCATGTCTATCTATCTATTCATCATGTCTATCTATCCATTGATCACGTTTATCTTTCTGTTACGCCTCTTGGAGGAGGGAACGCAACACCCTGCTACACTCAACTCCCCATGGACTGAAAAAGGTATGTGGCTTTAGGTGGAGGTATAGAGGTATGGCACTGTAGGTGGAGGTATAGAGGTATGGGACTGTAGGTGGAGGTATAGAGGTATGGGACTGTAGGTATGTGACTGTAGGTGGAGGTATAGAGGTATGGGACTGTAGGTATGTGACTGTAGGTGGAGGTATAGAAGTATGGGACTGTAGGTGGAGGTATAGAGGTATGGGACTGTAGGTGGAGGTATAGAGGTATGGGACTGTAGGTGGAGGTATAGAGGTATGAGACTGTAGGTGGAGGTATAGAGGTATGGGACTGTAGGTGGAGGTATAGAGGTATGGGACTGTAGGTGGAGGTATAGAGGTATGGGACTGTAGGTGGAGTTATAGAGGTATGGGACTGTAGGTGGAGGTATGGGACTGTAGGTGGAGGTATAGAGGTATGGGACTGTAGGTATAGAGGTATGGGACTGTAGGTGAAGGTATGGGACTGTAGGTGGAGGTATAGAGGTATGGGACTGTAGGTGGAGGTATAGAGGTATGGGACTGTAGGTGGAGTTATAGAGGTATAGGACTGTAGGTGGAGGTATGGGACTGATGGTGGAGGTATAGAGGTATGGGACTGTAGGTATAGAGGTATGGGACTGTAGGTATAGAGGTATGGGACTGTAGGTGAAGGTATAGAGGTATGGGACTGTAGGTATAGAGGTATGGGACTGTAGGTATAGAGGTATGGGACTGTAGGTGAAGGTATAGAGGTATGGGACTGTAGGTGGAGGTATGGGACTGTAGGTGGAGGTATAGAGGTATGGGACTGTAGGTATAGAGGTATGGGACTGTAGGTATAGAGGTATGGGACTGTAGGTGAAGGTATAGAGGTATGGGACTGTAGGTGGAGGTATAGAGGTATGGGACTGTAGGTATAGAGGTATGGGACTGTAGGTGAAGGTATGGGACTGTAGGTGGAGGTATAGAGGTATGGGACTGTAGGTGGAGGTATTGAGGTATGTGACTGTAGGTGGAGGTATAGAGGTATGGGACTGTAGGTGGAGGTGTAGAGGTATGGGACTGTAGGTGGAGGTATAGAGGTATGGGACTGTAGGTGGAGGTATAGAGGTATGGGACTGCAGGTGGAGGTATAGAGGTATGGGACTGTAGGTGGAGGTATTGAGGTATGTGACTGCAGGTGCGGGTAAGGATGACTGAGGCAGAGAAGTTTACCATGAACAGGGAATTTATTTCCTTCACTTTGGGAAAAGCGGCTGGACGGAACCAGAGCAAAGAAAGTAAATAGTTTAGAGTTAAAGAGCCCCCTCTCCTACCCACTACTTACCTATTTTAACACCACCTGGCGCGCTAACCAAAATACAGGGGGTGGTCCGCCCAGGTCTTTCCTAGTGTGCATAAGTGTACATACTACGGGTATATGTATGCCCACAGGCCTCTTGCCTAAGCACTCCCAAGGTGCCTTCCCCCCAGGAAACAAACAAAACAATACAATCTTAAAGTGAACAATTTCAATAATAAAAACCACTGAGTCCTATTGGCGCACACACATACCTCAGCAGGACCGGCTACAAAATAATGTTAACAAAACTGTCTCTGAGCAACAACCAACACAAAACATCCAAGAAGCTCTCTCTGAGCAACAAAGGAACACTGGCTTTCATCCAGCTGCAGAAGGAGTCAGTAATTGCAGACAGCTGTATCCCCTAACGAGAAGGCGGGATCAGAGCTCCAATCTGCAATAGGGCCGACCAATCAGCTGCTTGGGGGAATCCAGGAAGCCATTTCCTGAAATACACACATACATATACACAAACCCACAACGTAGAACCTGGGGAATGTAACACTTTCCATCATGTCTGTCTGTCTGTCTGTCTGTCTGTCTGTCTGTCTGTCTGTCTGTCTGTCTGTCTGTCTGTCTGTCTGTCCATCATGTCTATCTATTCATCATGTCTATCTATCCATCATGTCTATCTATCCATCATGTCTATCTAACTATCCATCATGTCTATCTATCTATCCATCATGTCTATCTATCCATCATGTCTATCTATCTATCCATCATCTATCCATCATGTCTATCTATCTATTCATCATGTCTATCTATCTATTCATCATGTCTATCTATCTATTCATCATGTCTATCTATTCATCATGTCTATCTATCTATTCATCATGTCTATCTATCTATTCATCATGTCTATCTATCTATCCATCATCTATCCATCATGTCTATTTATCTATTCATCATGTCTATCTATTCATCATGTCTATCTATCTTAAAAAATATATATTTACCCAGGTAGGCTAGTTGAGAACAAGTTCTCATTTACATCTGCGACCTGGCCAAGATAAAGCAAAGTAGTGCGACAGAAACAACAACACAGAGTTACACATGAAATAAACAAGCGTACAGTCAATAACACAATAGGGAAAAAATTAAGTCTATATACAGTGTGTGCAACTGGCATGAGGAGGTAAGGCAATAAATAGGCCATAGTAGCAAAGTAATTACAATTTAGCAGATTAACACTGGAGTGATAGATGAGCAGATGATGGTGTGTAAGTAGTGATACTGGTGTGCAGAAGAGCAGCAAAGTAAATATAACAATACGGGGATGAGGTAGGTAGATTGGGTGGGCTATTCACAGATGGACTATGTACAGCTGCAGCGATCGGTTAGCTGCTCAGATAGCTGATGTTTAAAGTTAGTGAGGGAAATGACCTGGAGCCAGTGGGTCTAGCGATGAATATGTAGGGAGGGCCAGCTGACTAGAGCATACAGGTCGCAGTGGTGGGTGGTATAAGGGGCTTTGGTAACAAAACGGATGGCACTGTGATAGACTACATCCAATTTGCTGAGTAGAGTATTGGAACGATTTTTGTAGATGACATTGCCGAAGTTGAGGATCGGTAGGATAGTCAGTTTTACGAGGGTAAGTTTGGCGACGTGAGTGAAGGAGGCTTTGTTGCGAAATAGAAAGTCGATTGTAGATTTGATTTTGGATTGGAGATGTTTGAGTCTGGAAGGCGAGTTTACAGTCTAGCCAGACACATAATTACTTGCATTTAAGAGCAGTTGGAGGCCACAGAAGGAGAGTTGTATGGCATTGAAGCTCGTCTGGAGGTTAGTTAACACAGTGTCCAAAGAAGGGCCAGAAGTATACAGAACGGTGTCGTCTGCATAGAGGTGGATCAGAGATTCACCAGCAGCAAGAGCGACATCATTGATGTATACAGAGAAAAGAGTCGGCCCGAGAATTGAACCCTGTGGTACCCCCATAGAGACTGCCAGAGGTCCGGACAACAGGTCCTCCGATTTGACACACTGAACTCTGTCTGCGAAGTAGTTGGTGAACCAGGCGAGGCAGTCATTTGAGAAACCAAGGCTATTGAGTCTGCCGATAAGAATACGCTAATTGACAGAGTCGAAAGCCTTGGCCAGGTCGATGAAGACGGCTGCACAGTACTGTCTTTTATCGATGGCGGTTATGATATTGTTTAGGACCTTGAGCGTGGCTGAGGTGCACCCGTGACCAGCTCGGAAACCGGATTGCACAGCGGAGAAGGTACGGTGGGAATCGAAATGGTCAGTAATCTGTTTATTAACTTGGCTTTCAAAGACTTGGATATATATAACAGTTTGGGTCTAGAGTTTTTTTCATTTTTTTTATTTTTATTAATTCGACCATTTAAAAAAAACACACATAAAACTTAAAAGCTATATATGCACATGAATAAAATCATTGAGGATAACACACAATAAAGTCTGGGACTTATTTCCATTGTGGTGCTCTTGAGACAAGATGGCTAGACAAGATCCAACACAGTATGGCAGAGAAATAATAAAACAAAAACAGAAGAAGAACGTCTATCTCATCATTCCAGTTACATCATAGGGGTTATCCATATGGGCACAGAAGACATCAAACATATTTTTACTTTATTTTTAAAGCTGTCCAGAGAGGACGTTATTTTTATAGGCAGAGGCAACTCATTCCATTCTGAGGCTCCAGTATACAAGAAAGTACCTTTCCCAGCATTACTCCTGAACCTGTATAAGCACACATCAGAACACCTGATCTGGTGCTGTGATTGTGTGCATCCAGTAACACGAGGAAAGCAATCACTTAGATATCTGGGCGCAGGACCATAAATACTCCTGTAAACCAAACCTAGTCTAATCTGGGACACCCTAGCCCCTTTGAAGAGGGGGATGACCACGGCAGCTTTCCAATCTTTAGGGATCTCGGATGATGCGAAAGAGAGGTTGAACAGACTGGTAATAGGGGTTGCAGCAATGGCGGCGGATAATTTTAGAAAGAGAGGGTCCAGATTGTCTAGCCCAGCTGATTTGTACGGGTCCAAGTTTTGCAGCTCTTTCAGAACATCTGCGATCTGGATTTGGGTGAAGGAGAAGCTGGGGAGGCTTGGGCGAGTAGCTGCGGGGGGTTCGGAGCTGTTGGCTGGGGTTGGGGTAGCCAGGAAGAAAGCATGGCCAGCCATTGAGAAATGCTTATTGAAATGTTCAATTATCATGGATTTGTCGGTGGTGACCGTGTTTCCTAGCCTCAGTGCAGTGGGCAGCTGGGAGGAGGTGCTCTTGTTCTCCATGGACTTTACAGTGTCCCAAAACTTTTTGGAGTTAGAGTTACAGGAAGCAAATTTATGTTTTAAAAAGCTAGCCTTTGCTTTCCTGACTGACTGTGTGTATTGGTTCCTGACTTCCCTGAACAGTTGCATATCACAGGGACTATTCAATGTGGTGGCTAATTTCTGCATTACCAAATAAGGAGAGTTACAAACTTCACACACAAGTCAGAGTTATACTGAAAACTACATCTTTAATAATTAAGATGCTTTTGCAAAAGCACTTTGACTTTCAATGTTGCGCTATCTCTAATGAACCATTGAAAAAGTGATTACACAAAAGTACAAAGAGCTTTTATACCCAAGATCCACCCCTCTCAACGTACATGACGAACCACAGATCTTAGGAACAGTTCACAAAGGTTACGTTTTGTATGAAAGATATGTATAAAATATAGCAGACAGCAACTGCTGTATCAACAGTGTTCATTGTATAGACCAGTATCTGGTCCTCCGACTCCAAACTGGAACCGTCTCTCCCTGGTTTGGTATAGAACAGACCAGTGTCTGGTCCTCCTACTCCAAACTGGACCTGTCTCTTCCTGGTACGGTATAGAACAGACCAGTGTCTGGTCCTCCTACTCCAAACTGGACCCGTCTCTCCCTGGTACGGTATAGAACAGAACTATTAGCTCATCCAATGGCATAAATCAATTGACAACTCTAGATACTCCCATCTCAAGTAAACCCCCCTCTTGACTCCACTCCTGGACAAGCTCACTGAGGGGAGTGACTTGCGCACAGACATTGTGGAGACAAATAATTGGTTCTCCATTAATCACGCCATCCCTTCACATGGTTTAACAGATACATTCACATATGAAGACAACGTTTCATTGTGTCCTCTTCAGGGACATGTAAAAGACAAGCCTGACCTCTCCCCTCTCTGGGCCCTAAGTGACTGAGCCCCAGCTGAGCGAAAAGTGCAACTGAAAGACACCAGAGTCCAAAGGATACATTCTAATGACAAGTATCTCACATAAACATATTATGCTAATAAAACATCTTAATTATCTATGTTACCCAACTAATTCTGATTCATTCACCACAGATGCTATTGCAGAATGCCACAGGATGTTTTCGTGCTGGTCAAGGGCAGTCAGGTCTGGAGTGAACCAAGGGCTATATCTGTTCTTAGTTCTACATGTTTTGAAAGAGGCATGCTTACCTAAGATGGTGAGGAAATTGCTATGTCTATCTATCGATTCATCATGTCTATCTATCTGTTCATCATGTCTATCTATCTATTCATCGTTTCTATCTATCTATCTATCTATCTATCTATCTATCTATCTATCTATCTATCTATCTATCTATCTATCTATCTATCATGTCTATCTATTCATCATGTCTATCTATCTATTCATCATGTCTATCTATCTATTCATCATCTTTATCTACCCATCATGTCTATCTATTCATCATGTCTATCTATTCATCATGTCTATCTATCTATTCATCATGTCAATCTATATATTCATCATGTCTGTCTATCTATCCATCCTGTCTATCGATCTATTCATCATGTCTATCTATTTATCCATCATGTCTATCTATCTATCTATCCATCATATCTATCTATCCATCATATCTATCTATCCATCATATCTATCTATCTATCTATCTATCTATCTATCTATCTATCTATCTATCTATCTATCTATCTATCTATATCTATCTATCTATCTATCTATCTATCTATCTATCTATCTATCTATCTATCTATCTATCTATCTATCTATCTATCTATCTATCTATCTATCTATCTATCTATCTATCTATCTATCTATCTATCTATCTATCTATCTATCTATCTATCTATCTATCTATCTATCTATCTATCTATCTATCTATCTATCTATCTATCTATCTATCTATCTATCTATCTATCTATCTATCTATCTATCTATCTATCTATCTATCTATCTATCTATCTATCTATCTATCTATCTATCTATCTATCTATCTATCTATCTATCTATCTATCTATCTATCTATCTATCTATCATGTCTATCTATTCATCATGTCTATCTATCTATTCATCATGTCTATCTATCTATTCATCATCTTTATCTACCCATCATGTCTATCTATTCATCATGTCTATCTATTCATCATGTCTATCTATCTATTCATCATGTCAATCTATATATTCATCATGTCTGTCTATCTATCCATCCTGTCTATCGATCTATTCATCATGTCTATCTATTTATCCATCATGTCTATCTATCTATCTATCCATCATATCTATCTATCCATCATATCTATCTATCCATCATATCTATCTATCTATCTATCTATCTATCTATCTATCTATCTATCTATCTATCTATCTATCTATCTATCTATCTATCTATCTATCTATCTATCTATCTATCTATCTATCTATCTATCTATCTATCTATCTATCTATCTATCTATCTATCTATCTATCTATCTATCTATCTATCTATCTATCTATCTATCTATCTATCTATCTATCTATCTATCTATCTATCTATCTATCTATCTATCTATCTATCTATCTATCTATCTATCTATCTATCTATCTATCTATCTATCTATCTATCTATCTATCTATCTATCTATCTATCTATCTATCTATCTATCTATCTATCTATCTATCTATCTATCTATCTATCTATCTATCTATCTATCTATCTATCTATCTATCTATCTATCATCTATCTGTCTATCTATTCATCATGTCTATCTATCTAGTCATCATGTCAATCTATCTATTCCTCATGTCTGTCTATCTATCCATCATGTCTATCTAGCTATTCATCATGTCTATCTACCCATCATGTCTATCTATTCATCATGTCTATCTATCTATTCATCATGTCTATCTATCGATTCATCATGTCTGTCTATCTATTCATCATGTCTATCTATCTATTCATCATGTCTATCTATCGATTCATCATGTCTGTCTATCTATTCATCATGTCTATCTATCTATTCATCATGTCTATCTATTCATCATGTCTATCTATCTATTCATCATGTCTATCTATCTATTCATCATGTCTATCTATCTATTCATCATGTCTATCTATTCATCATGACTATCTATCTATTCATCATGTCTATCTATCGATTCATCATGTCTGTCTATCTATTCATCATGTCTGTCTATCTATTCATCATGTCTATCTATCTATTCATCATGTCTATCTGTCTATTCATCATGTCTATCTATCTATTCATCATGTCTATCTATCTATTCATCATGTCTATCTATTCATCATGTCTATCTATTCATCATGTCTATCTATCTATTCATCATGTCTATCTATCTATTCATCATGTCTATCTATCCATCTCTAATATTATAGTCTGCTAATCCACCTCAAAGGTGGCAGGAAGTTAAATATCACCAGTGTTGACTCTCCTCTCCTCCTCTGTCTCACACCTTTATCCCTCCTCTGTTTCCCCCTCCCTCTTCACCCCCTCCCCACTAGGAGATATTATCCCCATGCTGCAGAGGAGAGATATGACTCAATCAGAATTTTGTTCTGTCAGCAAGAACCTATGCCAGGCTAAAACCTTTTACTTCCATAGCCTACCCCTCCCTCCCTCCCTCCCTCCCCATCTCTCTCTCTCTCTCTGACTCTCTCTATCTCCCTCTCTCTCCCTCCCCATCTCTCTCTCTCTCTCTGACTCTCTCTATCTCCCTCCCTCCCCATCTCTTTCTCTCTCTCTCCCCTCTCTCTCTCTGACTCTCTCTGTCTCCCCCTCTCTATCTCCCTCCCTCCCCATCTCTCTCTCTCTCTCTCCCCTCTCTCTCTCTGACACTCTCTATCTCCCTCCCTCCCTTTCTCCCTCTCTGACTCTCTCTGTCTCCCCCTCTCTATCTCCCTCCCCATCTCTCTCTCTCTCTCTGACTCTCTCTATCTCCCTCTCTCTCCCTCCCCCCTCTCTCTCTCTGACACTCTCTATCTCCCTCCCTCCCTTTCTCTCTCTCTCTCTCTCTCCCCTCTCTCTCTCTGACTCTCTCTGTCTCCCCCTCTCTATCTCCCTCCCCATCTCTCTCTCTCTCTGACTCTCTCTATCTCCCTCTCTCTCCCTCCCCCCTCTCTCTCTCTGACTCTCTCTCTAACTCCCTCCCCCCTCTCTTCTTCTCTCTGACTCTCTCTGTCTCCCCCCTCTCTATCTCCCTCCCATCTCTCTCTCTCTCCCTCCCCCTCTCTCTCCCTCCCCCCTCTCTCTCTCTCTGACTCTCTCTCTAACTCCTTCCCCCCTCTCTCTATCTCCTCCCCCACTCTCTCTCTCTGACTCTCTAACTCCCTCCCCCCTCGCTCTCTCTCTGACTCTCTCTCTAACTCCCTCCTCCCTCTCTCTAACTCCCTCCCCCCTCTCTCCCTCTCTCTATCTCCTCCCCCACTCTCTCTCTCTGACTCTCTAACTCCCTCCATCTCCCTCCTCCTCTCTCTCTCAATCTCCTTCCCCCCTCTCTCCCTCCCCCTCCCTCCCCCTCTCTCCCTCCCCCTCCCTCCCCCTCCCTCCCCCTCTCTCCCTCCCCCACTCTCGTCTTCTCTGTCTCCCCCTTTCTCTCTCTCTTTTTTTTGTCTCTCTCAATTCAATTCAATTGAATGGGCTTTATTGGCAATGGTAAACATTTGTTTACATGGCAAAAGTAATTGAAATAAACAAAAGTGAGAAGAAACAAAAAACAACATCAACAAAAAAAACATACAAAAATATAGCTGTGAGCAGCAATGAATGGGGTTCACAGGATGACAGAAAGTACACAAGATCTGTTGGAGAACAAAGCAAGCACTTTGTGCATATTATTTAAATCTCAAGTTGGTTCACTCCACATTATCATTCCAAAACGCATCAATACACTCGCATAACTGTTATACACTGACTGTGCAATTAGCAGGACTTCCGATTTCACATTTTCCAGAATAACAGATCCACTTTTCACTAAGTTCAGACCACATAATAGGGCAACAATATGTGATTATACATATTTACTTATCCAAATATTTCACATTGTTTGTCTACGTAATTTAAATCTATCACTTATTAATTAAGATAAAGTTGATCAACAGTTATTGCTCTAGTAAACTCTGGTGTCACTGGTGTCAATGACCTCTATAGTAGCACCAACTTGTCTGGTGCCAATGACCTCTATAGTAGCACCAACTGGTCTGGTGCCAATGACCTCTATAGTACCACCAACTGGTCTGGTGCCAATGACCTCTATAGTAACACCAACTGGTCTGGTGCCAATGACCTCTATAGTATCACCAACTGGTCTGGTGCCAATGACCTCTATAGTAACACCAATGACCTCTATAGTAGCACCAACTGGTCTGGTGCAGCCATCTAAGGTTGCAGTGACTTTATATTCACACAGCTTCTAAAGACATAAACATGAGGTTTACATACCACGTTTCATGGCCCAATTTCCATCGGTTCAGTTCTTATATCCCTGCTGTTGGTTCAGTTCTTATAGTCCTGCTGTTGGTTCAGTTCTTATAGTCCTGCTGTTGGTTCAGTTCTTATATCCCTGCTGTTGGTTCAGTCCTGCTGTTGGTTCAGTTCTTATAGTCCTGCTGTTGGTTCAGTTCTTATAGTCCTGCTGTTGGTTCAGTTCTTATAGTCCTGCTGTTGGTTCAGTTCTTATAGTCCTGCTGTTGGTTCAGTTCTTATAGTCCTGCTGTTGGTTCAGTTCTTATAGTCCTGCTGTTGGTTCAGTTCTTATAGTCCTGCTGTTGGTTCAGTTCTTATAGTCCTGCTGTTGGTTCAGTTCTTATAGTCCTGCTGTTGGTTCTTCAGTTCTTATAGTCCTGCTGTTGGTTCAGTTCTTATAGTCCTGCTGTTGGTTCAGTTCTTATAGTCCTGCTGTTGGTTCAGTTCTTATAGTCCTGCTGTTGGTTCAGTTCTTATAGTCCTGCTGTTGGTTCAGTTCTTATAGTCCTGCTGTTGGTTCAGTTCTTATAGTCCTGCTGTTGGTTCAGTTCTTATATCCCTGCTGTTGGTTCAGTTCTTATAGTCCTGCTGTTGGTTCAGTTCTTATAGTCCTGCTGTGATATTTGGCTGAAAAGGAACTAGTAACCAGTTGTTGTTGCCTATGTTAATCTTAACTTCTGGCTCCTGAGGTCTAGAAGCAGTTTATCTATCCTCCTTGCTCATTAAGTCTAGAAGCAGTCTTTCTAACCTGCTGGCTCCTGAAGTCTAGAAGCAGTCTATCTAAATGCTGGCTCCTGAAGTCTAGAAGCAGTCTATCTATTTGCTGGATCCTGAAGTCTAGAAGCAGTCTATCTATTTGCTGGCTCCTGAAGTCTAGAAGCAGTCTATCTATTTGCTGGCTCCTGAAGTCTAGAAGCAATCTATCTATCCTGCTGGATCCTGAAGTCTAGAAGCAGTCTATCTAACCTGCTGGCTCCTGAAGTCTAGAAGCAGTCTATCTATTGGCTGGCTCCTGAAGTCTAGAAGCAGTCTATCTATTTGCTGGCTCCTGAAGTCTAGAAGCAGTCTATCTATCCTGCTGGATCCTGAAGTCTAGAAGCAGTCTATCTATTTTCTGGCTCCTGAAGTCTAGAAGCAGTCTTTCTAACCTGCTGGATCCTGAAGTCTAGAAGCAGTCTATCTATTTTCTGGCTCCTGAAGTCTAGAAGCAGTCTTTCTAACCTGCTGTCTCCTGAAGTCTAGAAGCAGTCTATCTATTTTCTAGCTCCTGAAGTCTAGAAGCAGTCTTTCTAACCTGCTGGCTCCTGAAGTCTAGAAGCAGTCTTTCTAACCTGCTGGCTCCTGAAGTCTAGATGCAGTCTTTCTAACCTGCTGTCTCCTGAAGTCTAGAAGCAGTCTTTCTATCCTGTTTGGTATGGTATGATTTGGTATGATTAGAGAATGAAACGATTCGATTCGATGCGATACAAAACACTAACATTTGTTACAGACTAATTTTCCATTCGACATTCAAATCTGCTGCTGATTAGCTGGGTCTCTCTGAGCTGGGCCTCTCTGAGCTGGGCCTCTCTGAGCTGGGCCTCTCTGAGCTGGATCTGTCTGAGCTGGGCCTCTCTGAGCTGGGCCTCTCTGAGCTGGGCCTCTCTGAGCTGGGCCTCTCTGAGCTGGGTCTCTCTGAGCTGGGCCTCTCTGAGCTGGGCCTCTCTGAGCTGGATCTTTTTGAGCTGGGCCTCTCTGAGCTGGTGTGTGTGTGTGTGTGTGTGTGTGTGTGTGTGTGTGTGTGTGTGTGTGTGTGTGTGTGTGTGTGTGTGTGTGTGTGTGTGTGTGTGTGTGTGTGTGTGTGAGTGTAAATAATGTATGTCTACGGTGTATGTACTATATAGTAGAGGTGGGACAAAATCACTATTATTTCAGTCACAAGCAAGTCTCAAGTCCCAAGGTGCAAGTCGAGTCACAAGGTTCAAGTCGAGTCCCAAGATCCAAGTCGAGTCCCAAGCCACAAGGTTCAAGTCGAGTCCCAAGGTCCAAGTCGAGTCCCAAGCCACAAGGTCCAAGTCGAGTCCCAAGGTGCAAGTCGAGTCCCAAGGTCCAAGTCGAGTCACAAGGCCCAAGTCGAGTCCCAAGTAGAATGGGTCGACTCTCGAGTCAAGTCCAAGTTGCCATAAATGAAAAAAATTAAAAAGAAAATACAAAAATTAAAGTCGAGGCTCAAGTTTTTTTTAAGTCTAAAGTCAAGAAAATAAAAATACAATGACTTGATCAACTATGACTGGTTGTCTACCAGACAGCCCTTTTCATAGTTTTGTCTACAAAACATTTTGATGATGTAATAATTCATTTCAGAAGACTAGTAGGCCTATGTTAGTAATTGTCGCTGCGCAAAGTTTAATTCATTACAATCATAAAACGGTTCATTTTTAAAACGTTAGTTACAGAAATTAACTGTTTTACACCTGCATTTTGAGCTGAAGGTCATTCATGTTAGCAGTCATTATCATTTAGGGATATCATGTCACATTGTCACTTCACTGGAGTCCAGAGCAAGCAGGACCATATGGCCAGCCTGTATGCAGTGGAGGATGCAGGACCAGATGGCCAGCCTGTATACAGTGTAGGATGCAGAACCAGATGGCCAGCCTGTATGCAGTGGAGGTTACAGGGTCATATGGCCAGTCTGATCTGTCTGTAGCCATTTTCTTCTTCACAATTCATTCACAAGAATATGTTAGATTTTAATGCCATAAGTTATGAGGTAGTGTGATGTTCCAGCTATCTTTAGACATACATCCAGTACTGAGGTCTGCAATTATAACCCACCCTAACTAGGTCTATCTGAAATATGAAGAAAGTCAATGAAATCCCCAGGGTGTCCTGGAAAATATGTGTCTGTATCAGATTGCTACATGGTACTATATATGGTTAGTAGTTTATATGGGTAATAGTTTATATGGGTAGTAGTTTATATGGGTAATAGTTTGTATGGGTAATAGTTTGTAATAGTTTATATGGGTAATAGTTTATATGGGTAGTAGTTTATATGGGTAGTAGTTTATATGGGTAATAGTTTATATGGGTAGTAGTTTATATGGGTAATAGTTTATATGGGTAGTAGTTTATATGGGTAATAGTTTGTATGGGTAATAGTTTGTAATAGTTTATATGGGTAATAGTTTATATGGGTAGTAGTTTATATGGGTAATAGTTTATATGGGTAATAGTTTGTAATAGTTTATATGGTTAGTAGTTTATATGGGTAATAGTTTATATGGGTAATAGTTTGTAATAGTTTATATGGGTAATAGTTTGTATGGGTAGTAGTTTGTAATAGTTTATATGGGTAATAGTTTATATGGGTAATAGTTTATGTGGGTAATAGTTTGTAATAGTTTATATGGGTAATAGTTTATATGGGTAATAGTTTATATGGGTAATAGTTTATATGGGTTATAGTTTGTAATAGTTTATATGGGTAATAGTTTATATGGGTAATAGTTTATATGGGTAGTAGTTTATATGGGTAATAGTTTATATGGGTAATAGTTTATATGGGTAATAGTTTATATGGGTAATAGTTTATATGGGTAATAGTTTGTAATAGTTTATATGGGTAATAGTTTATATGGGTAATAGTTTATATGGGTAATAGTTTGTAATAGTTTATATGGGTAGTAGTTTATATGGGTAATAGTTTATATGGGTAATAGTTTATATGGGTAATAGTTTATATGGGTAATAGTTTGTAATAGTTTATATGGGTAGTAGTTTATATGGGTAAAAGTTTATATGGGAAATAGTTCATATGGGTAGTAGTTTATATGGGTAGTAGTTTATATGGGTAATAGTTATATGGGTAATAGTTTATATGGGTAATAGTTTATATGGGTAATAGTTTATATGGGTAGTAGTTTATATGGGTAATAGTTTATATGGGTAATAGTTTATATGGGTAGTAGTTTATATGGGTAATAGTTTATATGGGTAATATTTTATATGGGTAGTAGTTTATATGGGTAGTAGTTTATATGGGTAATAGTTTATATGGGTAGTAGTTTATATGGGTAATAGTTTATATGGGTAGTAGTTTATATGGGTAGTAGTTTGTATGGGTAGTAGTTTATATGGGTAGTAGTTTATATGGGTAATAGTTTGTAATAGTTTATATGGGTAGTAGTTTATATGGGTAATAGTTTATATGGGTAATAGTTTATATTGGTAGTAGTTTATATGGGTAATAGTTTATATGGGTAGTAGTTTATATGGGTAATAGTTTGTAATAGTTTATATGGGTAATAGTTTGTATGGGTAATAGTTTATATGGGTAATAGTTTATATTGGTAGTAGTTTATATGGGTAATAGTTTATATGGGTAGTAGTTTATATGGGTAATAGTTTGTAATAGTTTATATGGGTAATAGTTTATATGGGTAATAGTTTGTATGGGTAATAGTTTGTAATAGTTTATATGGGTAATAGTTTATATGGGTAATAGTTTATATGGGTAATAGTTTATATGGGTAGTAGTTTATATGGGTAATAGTTTATATGGGTAGTAGTTTGTAATAGTTTATATGGGTAGTAGTTTATATGGGTAGTAGTTTATATGGGTAATAGTTTATATGGGTCATTTTACCGTAGGTAGGCTACTCTGTTTTTGGTTATGAAAATAAAAAATAAACAATCGTGTAACGTTCGTCGTATGGATTGGACCAAAACGTAGCGGGAATGTGTATACTCATCTTCTTTATTAGAAGGAAAAACACAAACAAAATAATTATACAAAATAAACGCCGAAGACAGTCCTGTAAGGATAAACGCTATACACGGAACAGCTACCCACAAACACAGTGACAAAAACCCCTACTTAAATATGACCTCCAATTAGAAGCAGCAAAGAACAGCTGCTTCTAATTGAAGGCCAAACCAAAAACCCTGAACATAAAAATAGACACAGACATAGAAATATACTAACATAGAACATTGCCCCAAAAACCCCGAAACACACTAAACAAACACCCCCTGCCACGCCCTGACCAAACTACAATAACAAACAACCTCTTTACTGGTCAGGACGTGACAAAGCGCTTTCTGGTCACTAATCTGTATATTTGCACCTGCCTTTGCATGCCAATGCTGATGACTAGTCATTGGTCAACAGTCAAGACATTAAATGTTTTGCTTCTGAAGCACAGATTAGATGTTTTTGAGACTAGAATGCCGTAGACCTATGTTAGTGACCAGATCGAATCAGCAGATGTAGAAATATAAAATACAACGTTGATCAGATTCACGCCTGTATCTACCAAACCCTTCTAACTGCCCAAGATCACCCGACCTGTGTTGATTGACAGTTTGCTGATCCAATCAGAGGAGCGAGTTTGAGTTTTACTAGGCAATCTTCTTCTTTTTTTTTTTTCTTTTTTTTTTGCAAGTGTGATATTGTCTCCGGCTGCGTTGAGAGTAATCCATGGACACTCTGTGCCACAAAATGAGTGACAAAACGTTCTGAAACCTTGCCAGATATTTACAAGTCAACAGTCTCAAGTCAAAGTCGAGCCGTAAGTCTTGATGCTCCATGTCCAAGTCATGTGACTCAGGTCCACACCTCTGCTATGTAGACACTTGATCTGAGCCATAAGGGAAAGACCAGGCATCTACCACTATCAGATTTGGGGGGGACGTAGCCTGTTTTTTGTCCCCCCCCCACTTTGGTTGGTTCTGAAATCTCCATCACCCAATAATTCACTTGTAATTTTAGCATATTAAGTGTTGGATCTAGTAATGTATCAATATTTATTGTTTACAAATTAGCTATGACATCATGCAGATAGCAAGCTGATGAATATATTGTATACAGCAACGTCGGATTTCATCGTCCTCTCAAAATCAAATGGTTTTGACTATATGGAAGTTTTTTACAGAGTAATCTTCTGTTCTCCTCCCAACTTCGGTCTTGCAGTGCACCTCTCAATAGTGAACGCTGTCCTCGTTATGAAATGATCAACTTTACCATGTATATTTAAAAATGACCAGACACAGTGCATTCAGAAAGTATTCAGACCCCTTAACTTTCCCCCCTCCCCAAAAGATTACGTTACAGCCTTATTCTAAAATTGATTATTAAATAAAATAATTTCCTCACCGAGCTACACACAATACCCCATAATGACAAAGTAAGTTTTTTTTAGCAAATTTATTAAAAACAAAAAACTGAAATGCCTTATTTCCATAAGTATTCAGACCCTTTGCTATGAGACACAAAATGTAGCTCAGGTGCATCCTGTTTCCATTGATCATCCTTGACATGTTTCTACAACCTGATTGGAGTCCACCTGTGGTAAATTCAATTGATTGGACATGATTTGGAAAGGCACACACCTGTCTATATAAGGTCCCACAGTTGACAGTGCATGTCAGAACAAAAACCAAGCCATGGGGTCGAAGGAATTGTCCGTAGAGCTCCGAGACAGGATTGTGTCGAGGCACAGTTCTGGGGAAGGGTACCAAAACATTTCTCCAGCATTGAAGGTCCACAAGAACACAGGGGTCTCCATCATTCTTAAATGGAAGAGGTTTGGAACCACTAAGTCTCGTTCTAGAGCTGGCTGCCCGGCCAAACTGAGCAATCGGGGGAGAAGGGACTTGGTAAAGGAGGTGACCAAGTACCCCCTAGTGGATAGACCAAGTACCCCCCAGTGGATAGACCAAGTACCCCCTAGTGGATAGACCAAGTACCCCTTAGTAGATAGACCAAGTACCCCCCAGTGGATAGACCAAGTACCCCTAGTGGATAGACCAAGTACCCCCTAGTGGATAGACCAAGTACCCCCTAGTAGATAGACCAAGTACCCCCTAGTGGATAGACCAAGTACCCCCTAGTGGATAGACCAAGTACCCCCTAGTAGATAGACCAAGTACCCCCTAGTGGATAGACCAAGTACCCCCTAGTAGATAGACCAAGTACCCCCTAGTGGATAGACCAAGTACCCCCTAGTGGATAGACCAAGTACCCCCTAGTAGATAGACCAAGTACCCCCTAGTGGATAGACCAAGTACCCCCTAGTAGATAGACCAAGGACCCCCTAGTGGATAGACCAAGTACCCCCTGTGGATAGACCAAGTACCCCCAGTGGATAGACCAAGTACCCCCTAGTAATGCCTAGGTTTACCTCCTCTGTACTCACATCCCACCATACCTTTGTCTGTACATTATACCTTGAAGCTATTTTATCGCCCCCAGAAACCTGCTCCTTTTTCTCTCTATTCTGGACGTCACAGACGACCAATTCTTATAGCTTTTAGCCGTACCCTCATACTTATTCTTCTCTGCTCCTCTGGGGATGTAGAGGTGAATCCAGGCCCTGCAGTGCCTGGCTCCACTCCTACTCCCCAGGCGCTCACTTTTGATGACTTCTGTAACCGTAATAACCTTGGTTTCATGCATGTTAACATTAGAAGCCTCCTCCCTAAGTTTGTTTTATTCACTGCTTTAGCACACTCTGCCAACCCGGATGTCCTAGCTGTGTCTGAATCTTGGCTCAGGAAGTCCACCAAAAACTGTGAAATCTTCATCCCTAACTACAACGTTTTCAGACAAGATAGAACGACCAAAGGGGGCGGTGTTGCAATCTACTGCAGAGATAGCCTGCAGAGTTCTGTCCTGCTATCCAGGTCTGTACCCAAACAATTTGAACTTCTACTTTTAAAAATCCACCTCTCCAAAAACAAGTCTCTCACCGTTGCCGCCTGCTATAGACCCCCCTCGGTCCCTAGCTGTGCTCTGGACACCATATGTGAACTGATTGCCCCCCATCTATCTTCAGAGCTCGTGCTACTAGGCGACCTAAACTGGGACATGCTTAACACCCCAGCCATTTTACAATCCAAGCTTGATGCCCTCAATCTCACACAAATGATTAATGAACCCACCAGGTACAACCCCAAAGCCGCAAACACTGGCACCCTCATAGATATCATCCTAACCAACGTGCCCTCTAATTACACCTCTGCTGTTTTCAACCAAGATCTCAGCGATCACTGCCTCATTGCATGCACCCGTAATGGGTCAGCGGTCAAACGACCTCCACTCATCACTGTCAAACGCTCCCTGAAACATTTCAACGAGCAAGCCTTTCTAATCGACCTGGCCCTGGTATCCTGGAAGGATATTGACCTCATCCCGTCAGTAGAGGATGCCTGGTTATTTTTTTTAAATGCCTTCCTCTCCATCTTAAATAAGCATGCCCCTTTCAAGAAATTTAGAACCAGGAACAGATATAGCCCTTGGTTCTCCCCAGACCTGACTGCCCTTAACCAACACAAAAATATCCTGTGGCGTTCTGCATTAGCATCGAACTGCCCCCGCGATATGCAACTTTTTAGGGAAGTTAGAAACCAATACACACAGGCAGTTAGAAACGCCAAGGCTAGCTTTTTCAAACAGAAATTTGCTTCGTGCAACTCCAACTCTAAAAGTTCTGGGACATTGTAAAGTCCATGGAGAATAAGAACACCTCCTCCCAACTGCCCACTGCACTGAGGATAGGAAACTCTGTCACCACCGATAAGCCCACTATAATTGAGAATTTCAATAAGCATTTTTCTACGGCTGGCCATGCTTTCCACCTAACTACCCCTACTGCATTCAACAGCACTGCACCCCCCACAGCTACTCGCCCAAGCCTCCCCCATTTCTCCTTCTCCCAAATCCATTCAGCTGATGTTCTGAAAGAGCTGCAAAATCTGGACCCCTACAAATCAGCTGGGCTTGACAATCTGGACCATTTCTTTCTAAAATTATCTGCCAAAATTATTGCAACCCCTATTACTAGCCTGTTCAACCTCTCTTTCGTGTCGTCTGAGATTCCCATAGATTGGAAAGCAGCTGCTGTCATCCCACTCTTCAAAGGAGGTGACACTCTTGACCCAAATTGCTACAGACCTATATCCATCCTACCCTGCCTTTCTAAGGTCTTCGAAAGCCAAGTCAACAAACAGATTACCGACTATTTCGAATCCCACCGCACCCTCTCCGCTATGCAATCTGGTTTCAGAGCTGGTCATGGGTGCACCTCAGCCACGCTCAAGGTCCTAAACGACATCGTAACCGCCATCGATAAGAAACAATACTGTGCTGCCGTATTCATTGACCTGGCCAAAGCTTTTGACTCTGTTAATCACCACATCCTCATCGGCAGACTTAGTAGCCTTGGTTTCTCAAACGATTGCGTCGCCTGGTTCACCAACTACTTCTCTGACAGAGTTCAGTGTGTCAAATCGGAGGGCCTACTGTCTGGACCTCTGGCAGTCTCTATGGGGGTACCACAGGGTTCAATTCTTGGGCCAACTCTTTTCTCTGTATACATAAATGATGTCGCTCTTGCTGCTGGTGAATCTCTGATCCACCTCTACGCAGACGACACCATTCTGTATACTTCTGGCCCTTCTTTGGACACTGTGTTAACAACCCTCCAGACGAGCTTCAATGCCATTCAACTCTCCTTCCGTGGTCTCCAACTGCTCCTAAACACAAGTAAAACTAAATGCATGCTCTTCAACCGATCGCTGCCTGCACCTGCCCGCCCATCCAGCATAACTTCTCTGGACGGTTCTAACTTAGAATTTGTGGACAACTACAAATACCTAGGTGTCTGGTTAGACTGTAAACTCTCCTTCCAGACTCACATCAATCATCTCCAATCCAAAGTGAAATCTAGAATTGGCTTCCTATTTCGCAACAAAGCATCCTTCACTCATGCTGCCAAACACACCCTCGTAAAACTGACCATCCTACCAATCCTCGACTTCGGCGATGTCATTTACAAAATAGCCTCCAATACCCTACTCAACAAGCTGGATGCAGTCTATCACAGTGCCATCCGTTTTGTCACCAAAGCCCCATATACAACCCACCACTGCGACCTGTACGCTCTCGTTGGCTGGCCTTCACTTCATAATCGTCGCCAAACACATTGGCTCCAGGTCATCTACAAGACCCTGCTAGGTAAAGTCCCCCCTTATCTCCGCTCACTGGTCACCATAGCAGCACCCACCTGTAGCACGCGCTCCAGCAGGTATATCTCTCTGGTCACCCCTAAAGCCAACTCCTCCTTTGGTCGTCTCTCCTTCCAGTTCTCTGCTGCCAATGACTGGAACGAACTACAAAAATCTCTGAAACTTGAAACACTTATCTCCCTCACTAGCTTTAAGCACCAGCTGTCAGAGCAGCTCACAGATCTCTGCACCTGTACATTGCTCATCTATAATTTAGCCCAAACAACTACCGCTTCCCCTACTGTATTTATTTATTGTATTTATTTTGCTCCTTTGCACCATATTATTTATATTTGAACTTTGAACTTTCTTCAAACTACAAATCTACCATTCCAGTGTTTTTCTTGCTATACTTTATTTACTTTGCCACCATGGCATTTTTTGCCTTTACCTCCCTTATCTCACATCATTTGCTCACATTGTATATAGTCTTATTTTTTTACTGCATCATTGACTGTATGTTGTTCTACTCCATGTGTAACTCTGTGTTGTTGTATGTTGTCGAACTGCTTTGCTATATCTTGGCCAGGTCGCAATTGTAAATGAGAACTTGTTCTCAACTTGCCTACCTGGTTAAATAAAGGTGAAATAAATAAATAAATAAAATAGTAGATAGACCAAGTACCCCCTAGTGGATAGACCAAGTACCCCCTAGTGGATAGACCAAATACCCCCTAGTAGATAGACCAAGTACCCCCTGGTGGATAGACCAAGTACCCCCTGGTGGATAGACCAAGTACCCCCTAGTAGATAGACCAAGTACCCCCTAGTAGATAGACCAAGTACCCCCTAGTAGATAGACCAAGTACCCCCTAGTGGATAGACCAAGTACCCCCTAGTAGATAGACCAAGTACCCCCTAGTAGATAGACAAAGGTACCCCCTAGTGCATAGACCAAGTACCCCCTAGTAGATAGACCAAGTACCCCTTGGTAGATAGACCAAGTACCCCCTAGTAGATAGACCAAGTACCCCCCAGTGGATAGACCAAGTACCCCCTGTGGATAGGCCAAGTACCCCCTAGTGGATAGACCAAGTACCCCCTAGTGGATAGACCAAGTACCCCCTAGTAGATAGACCAAGTACCCCCTAGTAGATAGACCAAGTACCCCCTAGTAGATATACCAAGTACCCCCTAGTAGATAGACCAAGTACCCCCTGTAGATAGACCAAGTACCCCCTAGTGGATAGACCAAGTACCCCCTAGTAGATAGACCAAGTACCCCCCAGTGGATAGACCAAGTACCCCCTGTGGATAGACCAAGTACCCCCTAGTAGATAGACCAAGTACCCCCTAGTAGATAGACCAAGTACCCCCTAGTAGATAGACCAAGTACCCCCTAGTGGATAGACCAAGTACCCCCTGTGGATAGACCAAGTACCCCCTAGTAGATAGACCAAGTACCCCCTAGTGGATAGACCAAGTACCCCCTAGTGGATAGACCAAGTACCCCCTAGTGGATAGACCAAGTACCCCCTGTGGATAGACCAAGTACCCCCTAGTAGATAGACCAAGTACCCCCTAGTAGATAGACCAAGTACCCCCTAGTGGATAGACCAAGTACCCCCTAGTAGATAGACCAAGTACCCCCTAGTGGATAGACCAAGTACCCCCTAGTAGATAGACCAAGTACCCCCCGTGGACAGACCAAGTACCCCTTAGTAGATAGACCAAGTACCCCATAGTAGATAGACCAAGTACCCCCTAGTAGATAGACCAAGTACCCCCTAGTGGATAGACCAAGTACCCCCTAGTAGATAGACCAAGTACCCCCTAGTAGATAGACCAAGTACCCCCTAGTAGATAGACCAAGTACCCCCTAGTGGATAGACCAAGTACCCCCTAGTAGATAGACCAAGTACCCCCTAGTAGATAGACCAAGTACCCCCTAGTAGATAGACCAAGTACCCCCTAGTGGATAGACCAAGTACCCCCTGTGGTCCTAGTACCCCCTAGTGGATAGACCAAGTACCCCCTAGTAGATAGACCAAGTACCCCCTAGTAGATAGACCAAGTACCCCTAGTCCAGGTCTGTCAGGGTCCAGGTCTGACAGGGCCCAGGTCTGTCAGGGTCCAGGTCTGTCAGGGCCCAGGTCTGTCAGGGTCCAGGTCTGTCAGGGTCCAGGTCTGACAGGGTCCAGGTCTGTCAGGGTCCAGGTCTGTCAGGGTCCAGGTCTGTCAGGGCCCAGGTCTGTCAGGGCCCAGGTCTGTCAGGGTCCAGGTCTGTCAGGGTCCAGGTCTGACAGGGCCCAGGTCTGACAGGGCCCAGGTCTGTCAGGGCCCAGGTCTGTCAGGGTCCAGGTCTGTCAGGGTCCAGGTCTGTCAGGGTCCAGGTCTGTCAGGGCCCAGGTCTGTCAGGGCCCAGGTCTGTCAGGGCCCAGGTCTGTCAGGGTCCAGGTCTGTCAGGGTCCAGGTCCCGTCAGGGCCCAGGTCTGTCAGGGTCCAGGTCTGTCAGGGCCCAGGTCTGGCAGGGTCCAGGTCTGTCAGGGCCCAGGTCTGTCAGGGTCCAGGTCTGACAGGGTCCAGGTCTGTCAGGGCCCAGGTCTGTCAGGGTCCAGGTCTGTCAGGGCCCAGGACTGACAGGGCCCAGGTCTGACAGGGCCCAGGTCTGCCAGGGTCCAGGTCTGTCAGAATCTGTTCAGAAGATCTAGGTTCTGCTGTAGGCCCTCCTTGGTTGGTGACAGAAGCACCAGATCCTCAGCAAATAGTACACATTTGTCTTCAGATTCTAGTAGGGTGAGGCCGGGTGCTGCAGACTGTTCTAGGGCCCTCACCAATTCATTGATATACACTGAGTGTACAAAACATTTTTACCTTCTTCTTAATAGTATTGAGATGCACCCCCTTTTGTCCTCAGAACAGCCACAACTCTTTCGAGGCAGATCCACGAATCTGGAGTGGTGGAGATGGGCGCCACGAGGAGTTTATTTGTCCTTCAGGAAACTGGACTTATGTCGCGGGTCACTACTTCACACAAGAGCCGTTTGAACGTTAATTAACGTTTTTTTTTTTTTTTTTACTTTCATGTGAACTTTCATATGTCTTGATAACAAACTTGTATGTCATCTGTACATACGAATAACATTGTTAAATCATGAGCCTAGTTGGTTTAGCCACAGAAAAAGACAACAACCGTCCTGCTAGCCACCACCACAAACAGTGTCATGGTTGACGTTGTCAAACACAGATGAGAAATGAAAGGACTGAGAAATAATTGGTGCTTCTAAATTTACACATCACACACACTGTCATAACTGTAGATTACATATACATCTCTCTCTCTCTCTCTCTCTCTCTGTCTCTCTCGCTCTCTCTGTCTCTCTCTCTCTTTCTCTCGCTCTCTCGGATATGGTAGTGTAGGGGAGTCCAGGGTAGGATGTGGTAGTGTAGGGAGTCCAGGGTAGGATGTTGTAGTGTAGGGAGTCCAGGGTAGGATATGGTAGTGTAGGGTAGGATATGGTAGTGTAGGGAGTCCAGGGTAGGATGTTGTAGTGTAGGGTAGGATATGGTAGTGTAGGGTGTCCAGGGTAGGATGTTGTAGTGTAGGGAGTCCAGGGTAGGATGTTGTAGTGTAGGGTAGGATGATGTAGCGTAGGGGTTTCCAGGGTAGGATATGGTAGTGTAGGGAGTCCAGGGTAGGATATGGGAGTCCAGGGTAGGATATGGTAGTGTAGGGAGTCCAGGGTAGGATATGGGAGTCCAGGGTAGGATATGGTAGTGTAGGGAGTCCAGGGTAGGATATGGGAGTCCAGGGTAGGATATGGGAGTCCAGGGTAGGATATGGTAGTGTAGGGTAGGATGTTGTAGTGTAGGGGTGTCCAGGGTAGGATATTGTAGTGTAGGGAGTCCAGGGTAGGATGTTGTAGTGTAGGGAGTCCAGGGTAGGATGTTGTAGTGTAGGGTAGGATGATGTAGCGTAGGGGTGTCCAGGGTAGGATATTGTAGTGTAGGGTAGGATATGGTAGTGTAGGGTAGTCCAGGGTAGAATATTGTAGTGTAGGGTAGGATATTGTAGTGTAGGGTAGTCCAGGGTAGGATGTTGTAGTGTAGGGTAGGATATTGTAGTGTAGGGTATTCCAGGGTAATATATTGTAGTGTAGGGAGTCCAGGGTAGGATGTTGTAGTGTAGGGTATTCCAGGGTAGGATATGGTAGTGTAGGGTAGTCTAGGGTAGTATATTGTAGTGCAGGGTAGGGTATTGTAGTGTAGGGTAGTGCAGGGTAAGATATTGTAGTGTAGGGTAGGATATGTAGTGTAGGGTAGTGTAGGGTAGGATATTGTAGTGTAGGGGAGTCCAGGGTAGTATATTGTAGTGTAGGGTATTCCAGGGTAATATATTGTAGTGTAGGGGAGTCCAGGGTAGAATATTGTAGTGTAGGGGAGAGTAGGGTAGGATATTGTAGCGTAGGGTATTCCAGGGTAGGATAATGTAGTGTAGGGTAGTCCAGGGTAGGATATTGTACTGTAGGGTAGAGTAGGGTAGGATATTGTATTGTAGGGTAGGATATTGTAGCGTAGGGTATTCCAGGGTAGGATAATGTAGTGTAGGGGAGTCCAGGGTAGGATAATGTAGTGTAGGGTAGAATATTGTAGCGTAGGGTATTCCAGGGTATTTTATTGTAGTGTAGGGTAGTCCAGGGTGGTCTAGGGTAGGGTAGGATATTGTAGTGTAGGGTATTCCAGGGTAGGATTGTAGTGTAGAGTAGTCCAGGGTAGAATATTGTAGTGTAGGGGAGTCCAGGGTAGTATATTGTAGCGTAGGGTAGGATATTTGTAATGTTGGGTAGTCCAGGGTAGGATTAGGTAGTGTAGGGGAGTCTAGGGTAGTGTAGTGTAGTGTAGTGTAATATATTGTAGTGTAGTGTAGGGTAGTGTAGTGTAGGGTAGTGGAGGGTAGTGTATGTAGTGTAGTGTAGTGTAGGGTAGTGTATGTAGTGTAGTGTAGTGTAGGGTAGGGTAGGGTAGGGTGGTGTAGTGTAGGGTAGTGTAGTGTAGTGTAGGGTAGTGTAGGGTAGTGTAGTGTAGGGTGATGTAGTGTAGGGTAGTGTAGGGTTGTCTAGTGTATGGTAGTGTAGTGTAGGGTAATGTAGTGTAGGGTAATGTAGTGTAGGGTAGGTATGTGTAATGTAGTGAAGGGTCATGTAGTGTAGGGTAGTGTACCATTAACATCCTCTCAAAGAGCTTAATGACTACAGATGTGAGTGCTACAGGGGATTATTGATTGGTGGTCATCTTTAAACGTGTGGGGATTACAGACCTGGACAAGGAGAGATTGGACATTACAGACTGGGATAAGGAGAGATTGGACATTACAGACTGGGACAAGGAGAGATTGGACATTACAGACCTGGACAAGGAGAGATTGGACATTACAGACTGGGACAAGGAGAGATTGGACATTACAGACTGGGACACTGGGACAAGGAGAGGTTGGACATTACAGACTGGGACAAGGAGAGATTGGACATTACAGACTGGGACAAGGAGAGATTGGACATTACAGACTGGGACAAGGAGAGATTGGACATTACAGACTGGGACAAGGAGAGATTGGACATTACAGACTGGGACAAGGAGAGAAACATTACAGACTGGGACAAGGAGACATTGGACATTACAGACTGGGACAAGGAGAGACTGGACATTACAGACTGGAACAAGGGGAGATTGGACATTACAGACTGGGATAAGGAGAGATTGGACATTACAGACTGGGACTAGGAGAGATTGGACATTACAGACTGGGATAAGGAGAGATTGGACATTACAGACTGGGATAAGGAGAGATTGGACATTACAGACTGGGACAAGGAGAGAAACATTACAGATTGGGACAAGGAGAGATTGGACATTACAGACTGGGACACTGGGACAAGGAGAGGTTGGACATTACAGACTGGGACAAGGAGAGAAACATTACAGACCTGGACAAGGAAACATTGGACATTACAGACTGGGACAAGGAGAGATTGGACATTACAGACTGCGACAAGGAGAGATTGGACATTACAGACTGGGACAAGGAGAGAAACATTACAGACTGGGACAAGGAGAGAAACATTACAGACCTGGACAAGGAGACATTGGACATTACAGACTGGGACAAGGAGAGATTGGACATTACAGACTGGGGCACTGGGACAAGGAGAGGTTGGACATTACAGATTGGGACAAGGAGAGAAACATTACAGACCTGGACAAGGAGACATTGGACATTACAGACTGGGACAAGGAGAGATTGGACATTACAGACTAGGACAAGGAGAGATTGGACATTACAGACTTGGAGAAGGAGAGAAACATTACAGACTGGGACAAGGAGAGAAACATTACAGACCTGGACAAGGAGACATTGGACATTACAGACTGGGACAAGGAGAGACTGGACATTACAGACTGGGACAAGGAGAGATTGGAAATTACAGACTGGGACAAGGAGAGATTGGACATTACAGACTGGGATAAGGAGAGATTGGACATTACAGACTGGGACAAGGAGAGATTGAACATTATCATGAATATGCCTGCCAACTGATCTGAGAACGCACACTGGAATACTGTCCGTCTCCGCGGCCTGGCAGAGAGGCTAGAGAGGCATTCCCCCTGTCTGAGGGTTAACAGCTACTGACAGGCTCTGCTGGCTCCACACTGCAGCGGAGCAGAGGGCAGGCAGGGTCTCACAACATCTGACTGGAGAAGAAAGAAAAGTTACATTTCTTCTTTATGTTAATATTAAAGGCCTTGTAGGGCTCTCAAACACGTGTAGAGCCACTCTGGTACGAGGGGTCAACGATGAAGCACTCTCTCTGTCTCTCTGTCTCTCTCTCTCTGTCTTTCTCTCTCTCTCTCTCTCTCTCTCTCTCTCTCTCTGTCTCTCTCTGTCTCTCTGTCACACACACACACACACTATCACGTTTGGGCTGCTCCAAAATCTCTCTCTCTCTCTCTCTCCATGTTCTCTCTATCTTCCTTTATTTTCTCTCTCTCTCCCTCTCTCTCCCTCCTCTCTCTCTCTCTCTCTCTCTCTCTCTCTCTCTCCCTCCTCTCTCTCTCCCTCCTCTCTCTCTCTCTCCTCTCTCTCTCCCTTCTCTTCTCTCTCT
>NW_021822189.1:0-36732 GCF_901001165.1 Salmo trutta | reverse complement strand
TCCCCACTCCACTCCCTCCCTCCCTCCCATCCTCTCTTCCCCCCTCCCTCCCATCCTCTCTTATTTCTTCTTCCTCTCGTTTTTTTCTCTCTTCCCTCCTTTATCTTTACTCTCTCCCTTCTCTCTCTCCCTTTTCTCTCCTCTCTCCCTCCTCCCTACTTCTCTCTCTCTCTCCTCTCTCTCTCTCCCTTTTCTCCCCTTCTCTCTCCCTTCTCTCTCCTCTCTCCCTCCTCCCTACTTCTCTCTCTCTCTCCTCTCTCTCTCTCCCTTTTCTATCTTCTCTCTCTACTTCTCTCACCCTCCTCTCTACTTCTCTCTCCCCATCTCTCCTCTCTCACCCTCCCTCTCCTGAAGCTATTTAATATGACCGTCTTTAGTCCCAGGCAAACAACACAACATGTTTTCTCTGACCTCTCCTCCTCCAGCTCACTTTCTTTTAGCTTTTTCTCTCAGTAATCAATTTCTACTCTCGGTATCGCTTCATCTCGCTCTTTCTCCTTTACTGTCCTTCACTATCTCTTTCTCCCCCTCTCTCTTTCTCTCCCTCTCTCTTTCTCCCCCTCTCTCTTTCTCCCCCTCTCTCTTTCTCCCCCCTCTCTCTTTCTCTCCCTCTCTCTTTCTCCCCCTCTCTCTTTCTCCCAGTCTCTCTGGAGGCAGATTCTGAGTAAATAGTATGTTGTGTTATTAGTTTGTTAGTGCGAGGGCCTCTGCTATTTTCTTCCCCAGGTATCAGCTGCTCTGTGTGTGTCATTATGGTGTCTCTTTACTTGAAAAGATTGACTGTCCCACTTCCTGAGAGATGAGAGACCACACACAGCTCCCTCTGAGATACACTGACACACACACACACACACACACACACACACACACACACACACACACACACACACACACACACACACACACACACACACACACACACACACACACCATTTCCTCTTGTTTCAAATGGCTAACCATGTGTGTGTGTGTGTTACCTGGTATCAGGTTGGATACACTGGGGTGGCAGCATAGCCTAGTGGTTAGAATGTTGGACTAGTAACAGAAAGGTTGCAAGTTCAAATCCCTGATCTGACAAGGTAAAAATCTGTCATTCTGCCCCTGAACAAGGCAGTTAACCCACTGTTCCCCGGTAGGCCGTCATTGAAAATAAGAATTTGTTCTTAACTGACTTGCCCTAGTTAAATACAAGTAAAATGTGTTGTGTTGTAGGTCCTGAAAGACACACAGATTTACTGACAGGGGGAACCTGGATAGATACACTATATCAATATAATCTAGTGGTTATATCAATCAGTCAATGTAGACCACTCCACACAGACTCATCGACTGTTGGACAGTCAGTCAGTCAATCTAGACCACTCCATACAGACTCATCGACAGCTGGACAATTCATTGTTAACCCTTTATTAAACTTGTGGGAATTGGCCTAGATTGAAATATGAAAGTATATATGACTTCAGGAAACTAGGGGCTATTTCACACATCACTACTTCACAGGAGAGGCTTTGAAACATAAACAGAATTGTTTTTAATCAAAATTACTTTTTTTGGGCAGAAATGCCTTCTGGAACATGTGAACTTTCATGTGCTTTAAAAACAAATGTTTATTACATCCATAAATATGAATCAAATTGTTAAAGTAAAGCCAAGTTGTTTTATCCACGGAAGAAGTCAGGAACCTTCCCGCTAGCCATGATTGGCTGAGATAATGAGTGGGCTGGACATGCCGGGAAATGAGTTCGGATTGGTCTCCCATGTAGCACGCTTCTGTCTATAACGTGAGCTGTTCAGTGTGTGTTGACAGTCTACCTCACCGTTTTCTTAAAGATATAACGTTAACCATCGAGAACTACAAACGTTTTTGGTACTTTTCTCAACAACATTGATGCCCTGAATTTAGCAGGTGCTGTCGACAGATCAGTTGGAAAAAAAGTCTAGCTACATTTTCAGAAACAAGTTTCTAATTTTGTCAGAAATATAGTTTTTATTGCAAGTTAAAGTGTACTGTTAGTTAGCGAGCAAATGTTAGCTTGCTTGCTCGCTAACGAACGTTACGTGTATGATCTGTGTAGAAATATTATTCAAATCAGAAATCCATTTGTATTACTAGTTATAGTCTAATGTTAGCTTGTTAACATTGAACCTAGTTGGTTAGCTTTAGCTACCTGCCGATTCATACTACAGCTATGACAATGTTTGTATTGGTATTAGAATGTGTTGGGGTTATGCCGGTTCATTGTTTAGCTAGCTAAACTAAAGACTCCACTTCGGCTGGATTATTACATGAACCATCAAATTAGCTGGGAGGGATTACAGCATTTCTTTCACATGACCCATCAATTTAGAAAACTGTGTTTGGATAAGAGTCATCTAATAATTATTAGCAACATTATTAAATATTTTTATCTGGACACTTTCTGTTTTTTATATTGCTACTAGGCAAGTAACAATTTCAGTGTACCGTTTACACCTTCTGTATCCTGTGCATGTGATGAATAAATTGATATTTTATTTCACGAGATACGAAAATATTCAAAGGCCATTTTCTCAAAAGTGAGTTTACAAGTTTATCAACTTTCAAAGCAGAATTACTTTTCCGTTGTTCCTCATCTGTAGTGTCTGATATACCATTTTCTAGCTCTGAGTCTCTACTTTTATCCAATGTAAAAAAATTAATACATTTTTTTTTCAAATGTTGCTACTTAAGACCGAATGGTGTCAGTCGGTCTCATGCAATTGAAAGGGAACAGTATTAGTATTAGACCAAAGGTTAATGGAAAGTGTTAGACCAAAGGTGAGACACAGCAGTTCACCTTTTCAAGACTGAATCCAAACATTACAATGTTGATATTATATTTACTGTTCTTTTCACCAGATTTGTTGATAACAATCTGAAAATACTCTGGATGCATTCACTAACATGTTGAGAATATTCCTGAAAAATGTGGGACAGCTGTAACATAAGTCCAAAACAAAATGTACAAGGATTTTAGTGAAAAGACTAAGTGGTTCCCCTAGTGGACACACAACTCTCCAAAGTGTACACAGTTCCTAAGTAATTTCAATGCACTTTTATGACTCAAAGAAGAGTCTTTAGCTATAAGGTGATTTTATCTCTCCTAGCTATGAGGAACTAGAGCAAGGACACATGATTGTATTTAGTTTGGAACACAACCCCTGCATCCCTACCGTTACTGTTGTTGTTTACGTGTTCGGGTTGCTTGTACGACATCAAAGCGCTATTTATTATAATCAACAATGCATAATCCTCAATGTGGCATCTTTCAAAGGACATTTCCCTCACCCAGACAACAAAACGTTTGCTCATGTGACAAACCCACACAGCGCTGTGAAGAGAAGGATCAGAGCTCTGACGTCATACACAGCATGTTACTGTACAGCGACTGGGTTCCAGCTTAGGAGCTTTTTACTGCCCAAACCTGCCATTTTCAACCTGTATACAGGTACACGTGTAGTGGGTTAATCAATCAATCAATCAATCAATCAATTAATCAATCTCTACATCAATAACTTGGACCCCAGGAAGATTATCTTAATAAATACTATCAGCTAATTGGGATCCTAATAAAAATGTAATTAAAATCAATAGTTAGTCTTCCAGTCAGTCAGTCAGTCAGCCAATCAATCAATTAATTTAATTAATGAATCATCCAATGAAACACACACATAAAACTCAAATCATCACAGCTATTGGTGGGAAAATTACCTTTGTTTGTGTGTGTGTACTGTACTTGGGTCCGGTGTGTCCGGTGTGTGTGTGTGTGTGTGTGTGTGTGTACTGTACTTGGGTCCGGTGTGTGTGTGTGTGTGTGTGTGTGTGTGTGTGTGTGTGTGTGTGTACTGTACTTGGGTCCGGTGTGCGTGTGTGTGTGTGTGTCTTTCTCGTGTCCGGTGTGTGTATCTCTTTCTTGTGTCTGCAGAGTTTGACCATGAGAACGCTCTGTAAAGGTCTGGCTGCTCCTCACATAGAAGATACAGCTCCATCACCTCCACAACACTGAGGAGAGATAGGCTTCTGAAGAACAACTCCATCACCTCAACAACACTGAGGAGAGATAGGCTTCTGAAGAACAGCTCCATCACCTCAACAACACTGAGGAGAGATAGGCTTCTGAAGAACAGCTCCATCACCTCAACAACACTAAGGAGAGATAGGCTTCTGAAGAACAGCTCCATCACCTCAACAACACTGAGGAGAGATAGGCTTCTGAAGAACAGCTCCATCACATCCACAACACTGAGGAGAGATAGGCTTCTGAAGAACAGCTCCATCACCTCAACAACACTGAGGAGAGATAGGCTTCTGAAGAACAGCTCCATCACATCCACAACACTGAGGAGAGGGGGGAGAGCGAGAGAGAGAAGGGAGGGAAACTGGAGATTAAAGCAATATTATATTATACATAGGCAGCAAACACATTTGAACTCAGTAAACAAAAGAACAAATTATAGAAGACGACACTACTGCATCGATGACTGTGTTCATTCTAGCTGTGCGTTTGTGTGTGTGTGTGTGTGTGTGTGTGTGTGTGTGTGTGTGTGACTGCGTAGGCTCCCCAGATTCTTGCTAATGTGAGCGGAGCAGCAAGTGGAGAACAGATTTTAGACACACAGACATTTACCACCCTTTTCATCCCTCTGGGTGACTGTGTTATATGTGTGTGTGTGTGTGTGTGTGTGTGTGTGTGTGTGTGTGTGTGTGTGTGTGTGTGTGTGTGTGTGTGTGTGTGTGTGTGTGTGTGTGTGTGTGTGTGTGTGTGTGTGAATGTGTGTGTCGAAAGCTAAACATTAAGCTGCAACATGGAATAGAAAATTGTGATCACTCGTTCATTCTACCTCTTCTCATTCTTCCCCCTCTATTCATTTCTCAATTTTTTTTATCCACTCCCTCGCTTTAGATATTTCCTCATCCTCTTCATCTTAATCCTGTTTGCCTTGGTTAGTTCTTCACACTGAGAGAGAGAGAGAGAGAGAGAGAGAGAGAGAGAGAGAGAGAGAGAGAGAGAGAGAGAGAGAGAGAGAGAGAGAGAGAGAGAGAGAGAGAGAGAGAGAGAGTCAGAGTCATTCAAGGGTTTTTCTTTATTTTACTATTTTCTACATTGTAGATTAACAGTGAAGACATCAACACTATGTAATAACACATATGGAATCGTGTAGTTACCAAAAAAGTGTTAAACAAATCATAATATATTTTATATTTGAGATTCTTCAAAGTAGCCACCCTTTGCCTTGTTGACATCTTTGAACACTCTTGGCATTCTCTCAACCAGCTTCATGAGGAATGCCTTTCCAACAGTCTTGAAGGAATTCCTACATATGCTGAGCGCTTGTTGGCTGCGAGAGAGAGAGAGGGAGCGAGAGAGATAGATTGATAGAGAGAGTGAGAGGGAGGAATGAGAGTGTGATGGATGAGAGGGGAGAAGTTTAACCTGAAGCAGCCTGATTACCACTTCTCTCCGCCATTTATATGTGTGAGGGGGTGTGTGATGCTAGGAAGATAACATTTCCCCGTTTTGATCCAGCTAATCATCTAACTGGATGATTCAGAGGGCGAGGAGGAATATCTGTCTGAGAGAGGAGAGGCGAGGAGAGGGGAGGAGAGCGTTACCGTATCTCTAGTTTATCCACCTGATCATGGGGGGATGCAGGGAGTCTAGACATGGAAACACACAAACAAACATATACACAGAGTTTAGAAAGAAAGATGACAGGAATAAGTGGAAGTTGTCTCTCAGTGTGAGTAATACAAAGGAGATGACCGTGGACTATAGGAAAATGAGGACCGAGCACACCCCCATTAACATCGACAGGACTGAAGTGGAGCGGGTTGAGAGTTTCCTTGGTGTCCACATTACCAACAAACTAGAATGGTCCAAACACACCAAGACAGTCGTGAAGAGGGCACGACAAAACCTATTCCCCCTTCAGGAGACTGAAAAGATTTGGCATAGGTCTTCAGATCCTCAAAAAGTTCCACAGCTGCACCATCGAGAGCATCCTGACCGGTTGCATCACTGCCTGGTATGGCAACTGCTCGGCATCTGACCGCAAGGCACTACAGAGGGTAGTGCGAACGGCCCAGTACATCACCGGGGCCAAGCTTCCTGCCATCCAGGACCTCTATACCAGGCAGTGACAGAGGAAGTCACAAAAGTCATGCACTGTTCTCTCTGCTACAGTACCGGAGTGCCAAATCTGGGACCAAAAGGCTCCTTAACAGCTTCTACCCCCAAGCCATAAGACTGATGAACATCTAAACTAATCAAAAGGCAAACTATTTACATTGACATCCCCTTTTTGTTTTTACACAGTTTCTACTTGCTGTTTATTATCCGTGTCACTTCATATACTGCTCAAAAAAATAAAGGAAACACTAAAATAACACATCCTAGATCTGAATGAATGAAATAATCTTATTAAATACTTTTTTCTTTACATAGTTGAATGTGCTGACAACAAAATCACACAAAAATAATCAATGGAAATCCAATTTATCAACCCATGGAGGTCTGGATTTGGAGTCACACTCAAAATTAAAGTGGAAAACCACACTACAGGCTGATTCAACTTTGAGAGAAGAGTTTATTTAGTAAATATTTGATTTGCATTGATGATTAAGGGCTTGTAAGTAAGCATTTCACTGTAAAGTTTACACCTGTTGTGTTCGGCGCATGTGAAAAAAAACAATTTGTTTTGATTTGAAGAAGGAGAGGAAAGCTTTTTGATAGAGAGATGGGGTGAGAGAAGAGGGAACAATAGAGAGATGGGGTGAGAGAAGAGGGAACGATAGAGAGAAGAGGGAACGATAGAGAAGGGTGTGTTCGTATCTGAGCACATCTCACCCATAGCCCCTCTGAGGTATACAATCCAGGATGTCACAGCTGTAGATACACTCCTAGTCTGGGTGGCCAAGCACCTTCTACTGGCTCAGACATTACCACACACACACCTTCATCGTCATCATCGTCATCATCATCAGTCTGGTTTTTATATAGCAGAGATATTTTTCATGTTTTTTCTGTATATAAATCCAGATCAACTAGCCCATGTCAGCTAGAATGTTTTAGCACATAGATTTTATTGTAGTGTTTGAGTCGCTCAAATATCACGTGAAAACACATTAGACATGGCAAAATGTAGAGAATTGCAAGCCAATAAGCTTTAAAAATGCAAAATGTTCTCTGCTCCCCATAACAAAATGTGTAGAACTGCAGGAAATAACCTTTAAACCTGCAAAATCTTCTCTCCGCCAACAAGAAGGGATGTGAACAGTTTGTGTTATGAACAGTGCTTGTGCCCATGGAAAGAGACGTGGGGTGAGAGAAGTTCCCCAACGCTGGTGACCGAGAACCCAATTACCACTCTGACCCAACTACAGAGTTCCTTGGTTGAGATGGAAGAGAACCTGCCAGATGGACAACACTCTCTAGAGCACCATCTGCCCATAGAAAGAGACGTAGGGTGAGAGAAGTTCCCCAACGCTGGAAGGGGGACCTGAGTAAAACAGTTTGAGAAACCCTGCTGGATAGCACTTCACCAATCTGGGCTTTATGGGAGACAAGAAGCCACTCCTGAGAAAAAAGGCACATGACAGCATGACTGAAGCTTGTAAAAAAAAGGAAGGCAAAAGATTATGTTGGGACAAAAATGTAGCTCTTTGGCCTGAATACTAAAGCACTTATGTCTAGAGAAAACCAGGCAAAGCTCATCACTCGTCTGTGAAGAATGGTGGTGGCAGTATCATGCTATGGGGATACTTTTCAGCAGCAGGGATCTGGGAGACTGGTAAGGAGAGAGGGAACAATGAATAGAGCCAAATACAGGCAAATCCTTGATGAGAACTGTGGTGGCTAATTTCTGCATTACCAAATGAGGAGAGTTAAACACACCAGTCCGAGTTAACTACATCTTTAATAATTATTAAGATACTTTTGCAAAAGCCTCTTTGACCTTCAATAATGCTCTCTCTCGAATGAACCAGGAAGGTGATTACACAATGGCTACAGAGATATTTTATAGCCAAGATACACCCCCTTCAACGTACATTGACAAACCACAGATCTTAGTAACAGTTTTGTATGACAGATATCCATAAAACACAGCAGGCAGTAACTGCTATGTCAACAGGGTTCATTATATAGACCAGTATCTGGTCCCTCTAGAACCGTCCATCCCTGGTACTTCATAAAACAAAACCATCAGCTCATGTCCTCTGGAATGCTTTTTAGGCGTTCTTATCAAAATACACCATAAATCTCCTTTGTCGGCGCTATCTCATAGAGGCCCATCCTCAGTAAAACCCCTCTTGTTCCCACTCCTGGACAAGCTCACTGAGGGGAGTGACCTGCGCACAGACAAGTCATTAGTTCCCCATTAATCACGCCATCCCTTCAAATGGTTTAAGAATAGGTAAAGACACATTCCCATGAAGACAAGTCTGACCTCTCCCCTCTCTGGGCCCTAAGTGACTGAGCCCCAGCTAAGGGAAACGTGCAACTGAAACATACCAGAGTCCAAAGGACACTTTCTAATGACAAGTATCTCACATAAGCATATTATACTAATAAAACATCTTAATTATCTATGTTACCCAACTAATTCTTATTCATCCACCACATAACCTGCTTCAGAGTGCAAACAGCCTTAGACTGGGGATGAAGATTTATGTTCCAACAGGACAATGACCCCAAACATACAATCAAAGCAACACTTCAGAACAAGAATGTGAAAGTCCTTGAGTGGCCCAGCCAAAGCCCAGACCTGAATCCCCATTGAAAATCTGTGGAAAGACTTGAAGATTGCTGTCCACCTCTGCTCCCCATCTAACTTAACAGAGCATGAGAAAATTTAAAAGGAAGAATGGGAGAAAATTCCAAAATCCAGATGATCAAAGCTGAGACAGACATACCCAAGAAGACTCAAAGCTGTAATTGCTGCCAATGGTTCTTCTACAAAGTATTAACTCAGGGGGTGTGCATACTTATGTAAATTAGATATTTCTTAATTTAGTTTTCAATAAATGTGTAAAAAACGTTTTCAAATCAAAATCAAATCAAATGTTAGTGGTGACATACACTTATTTAGCAGATGTTATCAATGGTGAACAGCAATCTTCAAGTCTTTCCACAGATGTTCAATGGGATTCACCTAATGGAATACTAATGTTTCTAGCTCCAACAGCGCAGTAAAACAGTGCATTCGGAAAGTAATCAAACCCCTTGACTTTTTCCACATTTTGTTATGTTACAGAATTATTCTAAAATGTATTAACTTTTTAGTGATAGAGGCAGTATTCGGAAATTCGGGATGAATGACGTGCCCTAATTAAACTGCCTGCTACTCGGGCCCAGAAGGTAGGATATGCATACTATTAGTACATTTGGATAGAAAACACTCTGAAGTTTCTAGAACTGTTTGAATGATGTCTGTGAGTATAACAGAACTCATATGGCAGGCCAAAACCTGAGAAAAATCCAACCAGGAAGTGGGAAATCTGAAGCTTGTAGTCTTTTCAAGTCATTGCCTATCTAACACACAGTGACTTAGGGTTCATTTTGCACTTCCTAAGGCTTCCAATAGATGTCAACAGTCTTTAGAACCTTGTTCAGGCTTTTGCAGTGAACAGAGAGCGAACAAGAAGGCCTTGAAGTTGGTGACTCAGAAAATGACATGAGTTCAGTGGCGCGCATTCACGTGAGAGGTAGCTGTGTTCCATAACGTTTCTGAAGACAAAGGAATCGTCCGGTTGGAATATTATGTAAGATTTATGTTAAAAAGGCCCAAAAGATTGATGCTATACATCGTTTGACATGTTTCTACGACCATAAATATAACTTTTTTTTACTTTTCGTCGTGAAATTTTCGTCGCGCTTCCTACATTTGGAGTAGCTTACTGAACGCGCTAACAACAAGGGGGTATTTGGACATAAATTATGGACTTTATTGAACAAAACAACATTGTGGACCTGGGATGCCTGAGAGTGCATTCTGATGAAGATCATCAAAGGTAAGTGAATGCTATTTATGATTTTAGATGACTCCAAAATAGCGGGTATCTGTATTGCCTGCTGTTGTTTTCTGGATGCTGTACTCAGATTATCGCAAAGTGTGCTTTCCCCGTGAAGCTTTTTTGAAATCTGTCACAGCGGTTGCATTAACCTGTTATGGCTAGGGGGCAGTATTTTCACGGCCGGATAAAAAACGTACCCGATTTAATCTGATTATTACTCCTGCCCAGAAACTAGAATATGCATATAATTATTAGCTTTGGATAGAAAACACTCCAAAGTTTCTAAAACTGTTTGAATGGTGTCTGCGAGTATAACAGAACTCATTTGGCAGGCCAAAACCTGAGAAGATTCTGTACAGGAAGTACCCTGTCTGACCATTTCTTGCCCTTGTTGATTATCTCTATCCATTACAGGGGATCTCTGCTGTTACGTGACACTTCCTACGGCTCCCATGGGATCTCAGAAGGCGGCAAAAAGCTGAATCGTGGCTTTGCAGGCTCTGGCTGAAAAACATTAGCGCGTTTGGATAGTGGCCAGTAACAGTACTATGAGACTCAGGCTCGTGCACGAGGGGATAGCATGCTTTTATTTTCTCTCTCTTTGTACGTTTACACGCTTTGCCGGTCAGAATATTATCGCTTTTTTACGAGAAAAATGGCATAAAAATTGATTTTAAACAGCGGTTGACATGCTTCGAAGTACGGTAACGAAATATTTAGAAATCTTTTGTCACGAAATGCGCCATGCTCGTGACCCTTATTTACACTTCGGATAGTGTCTTGAACGCACGAACAAAACGCCGCCGTTTGGATATAACTATGGATTATTTTGGACCAAACCAACATTTGTTATTGAAGTAGAAGTCCTGGGAGTGCATTCTGACGAAGAACACCAAAGGTAATCAAACTTTTCTAATAGTAAATCGGAGTTTGGTGAAGGCTAAACTTGCTGGGTGTCTAAATAGCTAGCCCTGTGATGCCGGGCTATCTACTGAGAATATTGCAAAATGTGCTTTCACCGAAAAGCTATTTTAAAATCGGACATATCGAGTGCATAGAGGAGTTCTGTATCTATAATTCTTAAAATAATTGTTATGTTTTTTGTGAACGTTTATCGTGAGTAATTTAGTAAATTCACCGGAGGTTTGCGGGGGGTATGCTAGTTCTGAACGTCACATGCTAATGTAAAAAAGCTGGTTTTTGATATAAATATGAACTTGATTGAACAAAACATGCATGCATTGTATAACATAATGTCCTAGGGTTGTCATCTGATGAAGATCATCAAAAGTTAGTCATGCATTTAGCTGTGGTTTTGTTTTTGGTGACATTATATGCTAGCTTGAAAAATGGGTGTCTGATTTTTTCTGGCTGGGTACTCTGCTGACATAATCTAATGTTTTGCTTTCGCTGTAAAGCCTTTTTGAAATCGGACAGTGTGGTTAGATTAACGAGAGTCTTGTCTTTAAAATGCTGTAAAATAGTCATATGTTTGAAAAATGGAAGTTTTCGGATTTTAGAGGAGTTTGTATTTCGCGCCACGCCCATCATTGGATATTGGAGAAGGTGTTCCGCTAGCGGAACATCTAGATGTAAGAGAGATGTTTATCTATAATTCTTTAAATAACAGTTTAATATTTTATCAACGTTTATGATGAGTATTTTTGTAAATTGTTGTGCTCATTCACCGGAAGTTTTGGAGGCAAAATATTTTCTGAACATCACGCACCAATTTAAAATGGGGTTTTTGGATATAAATATGAACTTTATCGAACAAAACATACATGTATTGTGTAACATTGAGTCCTAGGAGTGTCATCTGATGAAGATCGTCAAAGGTTAGTGCTTAATTTTAGCTGTATTTCTGGTTTTTGTGATGCCTTTCCTGCTTGGAAAATGGCTGTGTGGTTTTTCTTGTTTAGGCTCTGTCCTAACATAATCCTAACATAATCTAACTTTATGCTTTCGCCGTAAAGCCTTATTGAAATTGGACAATGTGGTTGGATTAAAGAGAAGTGTATCTTTAAAATGGTGTAAAATAGTTGTATGTTTGAGAAATTTGAATTATGAGATTTTGTTGTTTTGAATTTGCAGCCCTGATATTTCACTGGCTGTTGATAGTGTGTACCGCGGGTGGGACGCTAGCGTCCCAGATGTCCCAGAGAAGTTAAATACTTTTTTTCCCTCCTCAATCTACACACGTAATGACAAAGTGAAAACAGGTTTGTAGAAATTTTTGTACATTTATTAAATATAAAAAAACAGCAATACCTTTTTTTATTTAAGTATTCAGACCCTTAGTTATGAGACTTGAAATTGAGCTCATGTTTATCCTGTTTCCATTGATGGTCCTTGAGATGTTTCTACAACTTGATTTGAGTCCACCTGTGGTAAATTCAATTGATTGGACATGATATGGAAAGGCACACACCTGTCTATATAAGGTCCCACAATTGACAGTCCATGTCAGAGCAACAAACCATGAGGTCGAAGGAATTGTCTGTAGAGCTCCGAGACAGGATTGAGGCACAGATCTGGGGAAGGGTACCAAAAAATGTCTTCAGCATTGACGGTCCCCAAGAACACAGTGGCCTCCATCATTTTTAAATGGAAGAAGTTTGGAACCACCAAGACTCTTCCTAGAGCTGGCCGCCACGCCAAACTGAGCAATCGGGGAGAAGGGACTTGGTCAGGGAGGTGACCAATAACCCGATGGTCACTTTGACAGAGTTCTAGAGTTCCTCTGTGGATGATCCATGCAATATTACGTATGATCAAATTAGGAAAGATTTGAGTCGTTTTCGTAAGTTTGCTAGGGAGTTTTGTGGGGTTTTTTCGGCAGGTTTTCAGGAAGATGCCGTCAAACGTGTTTCGTTCCGGAGGCAAGTGTTCATGTTTCTGAATAACAATGAGCAACAGTTAAATGTGCATTTTAAAGTGAGGCATGGGGAGGGGCTCTATGCAGGGTTGGCCAGCACAGATAGTCTACGGTGCATAGAGTGTGGGGATTTGGGGCATAAGAGCTTTGCATGACAACATAAAGGCCGTAGACAAGGTGAGGGTACAAGCGCCAGTGGGGGAAATTGAGGTCAACGTGCAGGGGTCATGAGACACAGGCAGCAAAGGCTGGGTCTAGTCAGGTTATAGATGGTGATGTAGATGAGGCTGGGTCTAGTCAGGTTATAGGTGGTGGTGTAGATGAGGCGGGTCTAGTCATGCTATAGATGGTAGTGTAGATGAGGCTGGGTCTAGTCAGGTTATAGATGGTGGTGTAGATGAGGCTGGGTCTAGTCAGGTTATGCTAGTGGATGAAGAGAGTATAGTGGGGAAGGGGAAGCAACTAGGGGGGTGGAGGACAGTGTCATGCGGAAGAGGAAAAAGGGGAAGAAGAAAGAAGTTGGGAGGAGAGAGGCTGGGGTGGTCAAAGGCACTAAGGAACATTTGCCTGGTGCTGGGGGGAGGCCCCGACTAGAGAGAAAGGGCAGGTGGTCAGGATGGGAGATGGAGACGAGGAAGAGGAAGGTGAGTCTGAGGAAGATGACGATGAGAAGGATTTATTTTCAGACTCCTCCTCAATGTGTCCAGAGCTGACAGCCAGTCAGGCAGAGGGGTCAAAGTAATCGGTGAGGGAACTGTCAAGGCTCCTGAATGAGACTAAAGGGAAAAAAGTTAAAAAAGGGTTGTTTTTTTGGGGGCAATCTGGGAAAGTTTGTAAGATCAGTAAAACACACTATGAAAAATGAGGGGCATGGTGTCCTCTCACCAAGGAAATTGTTTATGATGAGGAAGTGGGTCACAACATAAAAGTCGACCTTCAGACGCTGTTTAGATGTAGAGTTTCTTTCTGGCACAGGGGCATTTTGAGCTTTGCTATTGGTCTCTTTCTTTGCTGGCTTTTCTCCCACTTCTTATATTAAGCCAGCCTTCGGGTAGGCTCGCTCAAATGGTGCCAGAGATGCGGGAAAGAAGAGTGTGTTGGGTGAATATGTAAAACAAAACAAAGTGCAGGTGTTATTTCTGCAGGAGATGCATAGTGATTTGGTGAATGAAGTTGATTGGGGGCTCTGGTGGAAAGGGGCAAGTGTGCTGAGCCATGGGACAAATGTTAGTGCAAGGGTGGCAGTCCTTTTTGTGCCTGGTCTGTAAAAATGTGCTCCTCAAAGGAGGTGTATAAGGGTAGACTGCTTGTAATAAAAGCAGAAATTAACTACAGGGGTTTTGTCTTTATAAATGTGTATGTGCCTAACACAGGGAGAGAGAGGGGGGTGTATTTTGGTGTCTTAGACAGGAACTCTCACAGGTAGCGCCTGAGGAAACGCTGGTGGTCAGTGGGGACTGGAACTGTACAATGGATTTTATGAAAGACAAAAATGTGGTGGAGCCTCATTCAGGCTCAGTGGGGGCGTTAAGGGATTCATCATTAATCAGTTAATTAGAGAAAAACATCTGATGCACAAATTTCTAAATTGCACGTTGTGGTATTGTAATTTTCTAACTCTCAACACTAAGTTCAGATCCCGATTTGAGTTCCCCAAAAACATATAGTTGAAGTTGGAAGTGTACATACACCTCAGCCAAATACATTCAAACTCAGTTTCACAATTGCTGACATTTAATCCTAGTAAAAATTTGCCATAGGTCAGTTAGGATCACCACTTTATTTTAAGAATGTGAAATGTCACAATAATAGTAGAGTGAATGATTTATTTCAGCTTTTATTTCTTTCATCACATTCCCAGTGGGTCAGAAGTTTACAAAACACTCAATTAGTATTTGGTAGCATTGCCTATAAATTGTTGAACTTCGTTTAAACGTTTCAGGTAGCCTTCCACAACCTTCCCACAATAAGTTGGGGGAATTTATTAGTACACAAGAATCAGACATATTGCGTAGCAGGACGTTCTTAATCAGGGACATGTTGGACTTGTCGAGAGGTTCTAATGTGAACTTTGGTCTGGTCTCTTTTAGATCAAGAGAAAGCTTTTGATGGAGTGGACCATGAGTATCTGTTTAATGTGATGTCTGTGTTTGGGTTTGGGGGAAAGGTTTGTGGCCTGTCTGAAGATGTTATATGCTGGGGCGTCATGTATGGTCAAGGTGGGAGGGGGGCTCAGTAGGCCAGTCTGGGTGAGACAGGGCATTAGACAAGGATGCCCTCTATAGGAGCAGTTATATACACTAGCCATTGAGCCTTTATTTGGCAGGATACTGCAGAACAGACATAGCAGAATACGTTTCTGTGATGGTCAGGAACTAGAGACTCATCTAAAGGTGTACGAGGGAGCTTCGTCAGCTAAGGTAAACTGGGGAAAGAGCAAAGTTCTGTTATGTGAACAGGGCCCCTCTGCTTCCAGGGATTTTCTTTATTTAACTAGGCAAATCAGTTAAGAACAAATTCTTATTTACAATGATGGCATAGGAACAGTGGGTTAACTGCCTTGTTCAGGGGCAGAACGACAGATTTTTACCTTGTCAGCTCAGGGATTCGATCTAGCAACCTTTCGGTTACTGGCCCAATGCTCTAACCACTAGGCTACCTGCTACAGTGGGGTTGTGAAGGGCTTAAAATGTTGGGGGTGTACCTGGGCTCGGAGAAGTCGGTCAAGAAGAACTGGTAGGGGCTGTCACAAGCAGTGGTGCCAAGACTGGCCAGGTGGAGATGGCTCCTGTCTCAAGTGTCATACAGAGGGAAAGTGCTGATAATCAACAACCTGGTGTCATCTTCCCTGTGGCATAAACTGGCTGTCCTCAACCGCCCCGCCGGTCTACTCGCACACCTGCAACACAAGCTGGTGGATATTTTTCTGGTCGAGCCATCACTGTCTTAGGGCGGCAGTGTTGTACATGTCCGTCCACGAAGGAGGACAGGGCCTGGTGGAACTAGAGAGAAGGGTGACTGCTTTCTGACTAAAGGCGGCGCAGAGACTGCTGTACCATACTGATGTCGGCTGGAGGGAACCAGCATGCACTCTGCTGAGGAGACACTCTGGCAGCTATTAAAGCCCACATGAGAAGAGGGTGTGGGAGGAGCCTATCTTCCACAACCCAGCCATCCATTTGAGATCGGTTCAGTCGGCCACCCTGCAGAGGCAACTGATGGCAGCGGGTTTACTAAGGCTGGGTGACCTGCGACTGCTGGGGGAGGAGGGGTGGAAAACCCTGGAAGTCCTGGCACAACAAATAGGAATAACATCTCTTAGGCTGCTGGAGAGATTCCTGGAGGAGCTCCAGGAGGCACTGTCTGAGCCGGTAAGGAGGGTGTTTGAGTGGCCAAAGGTGGAGGGGCCACCAAACCTCTACATTAAGGTAAGGAACATTAGGAGCCTAACAGGAGTGAAGGCACATCACTGGCAGATGGTATGTGGGGAGGAGAGTATGGTGGGTTTTAGATGGAGGGGGCTCTACGATGGAGGGGGCTCTCCCAGTACCAATGAGGTCAGGGGACCTCCAGTGGAGGGTTCTTCATGGAGCCCTGGCCACTAACAGCTGGTTGGCACGGGTTGAACCGGGAGTCGGGCAGGGGTGTCCTTTCTGTGTAATGAGGGAAACTGTGATTCATGTGTTTTCTGTGTGCACCAGGTTAATGCCATTAATGTCTCTGTTGGAATGTCTGTGTGAGAGGTTGGGGATGGAGTTTACTGTTGGGATGTTTATAATTGGGTACAGGAATTCAAATAAGGAGAAGGCCAAATGTGTTTTGTTGAATTTTCTTTTCTGCTCAGGCAAAGTTGTCTATTTGTCTAACAAGGAGGAACAGGGTCAAAGGTGGGGGGGATAACAGACCCTTTACTAGTGTTTAATGGGATGGTCTCTGTGTGTCTTATGGTTGAGTTTGACTTCTATAAAATGATTAAAAGTGTGGAGATGTTTAAGTAGTTATGGTGTGTTCGGATGGGCTGTCTGTACAGCTGGAGAGGATGGGTTGATATACGGTTGTAGTGATGTGTGGTGTTTTGTATCGTGGGGGAAAGTGAGTACATGTCTGCAGTACAGGATATATTTAGGTGTTTTGTTTTAAGGGAGTTTTTAATGAAATGAGAATGTTTCATTAAAGAAAGTCAAAAGTCTATCTCTCTCAGAGGACTTTGAAACCCTTTGAAAAGAATAAAATGTTGTACAATCCATGTGTGGAAAACTTTTAGAGACTTACTTAAAAAAGAAAGGGTGAAAGATCCATGTGATGCCCTTTTTGAGCATATCTGATTATCATCCAGGCCCTGAATGGCCTCCTTTTAGCTCTGCTCTGACAATGTTGGTACATTTACTCAGAGATCCTTCACTTGTCCTTTCCTGGAAACAAACCGTCTGATAGCATTTATGCAAGAGTCAGTTTCCATTGAATGTGCCACTTCAATATATATATATATATATATATACAGCTATTATTTTCAGGCATGTAAAGATGACTCCATACTGCAGACGCTTTATTTCAAAGTTGTCGACGCCCACATTGGAGAAAAGATTAATCTGGAATCAGTCTTCAGTCTGCCATGTGCTGCTCACCTCTTCTGTCACTCAGCTTTCTGCAAATAACACATTTGGATATGACCTTTCTGATAGCTGCATTAGCACCAGGAATCCTGTATCTCTGTCTGAGGCGAGAGAGTGTGTGATTTCATCCACTATGTCCAATATCCTCATGAACATGTCTGATGAGCTGTAGTATATGATGGCTCTTGGGCAGGATAGCTGGGTGTTTAGTTCTGTCATAGCTGACCTACTAAATCTGCCACCTACACTCATCAAAACATCTTCAAACACTGGAGACAGTTGGTGAAGATGGCTGTTCCTTTTTACCATTGAGCCTTTATTCCCGAGCTACCATTTCATCTGAAAACATTATTTTCTGACAAAAAAAACGAACAATTTGCACTTCTGCATCTATCAGCTCGTCCTCAGACTGTGTTCTTTTGTAGCCCTTCAACTGTTTCTCAGAGTCTTGTTTTCCTCATCTTTTTGTCCAGACCTTTAGGATCCATGTAAGCGTTCTTCTGAGGTGGTGCCTCTCCGAGTAGTGAGAGATGAACTTGCTGACAGCATCAACATTCTGTTCCACAGATACAACGTTCACTACCGCGTCTCTCTCTTCATCTCCGGATCATAAACAACTAGAGTTTGATCTGGCATGTGTGGCCATTCCGACTCTGGCTGTGTTAGGAAATCTGGTCCTGAAACCCATGTCAAAATCTTTTCAGACTTTTGCTGAGACACCTCAGGAGGCGTAGTTAACAGCGTTCATCAAAGTCATCACATATCTCCACTGAGAAACATCTGAAACTTCCCTGATGGCAGTAACTCTTTCAGCAACAAAGTTGTGAAATCTTACAGTTTCATTTCTGATATTTTAACACAGCAGTCAAAAATAATGATGGTTTGAGTGGTAGCTCCAACTCTGATATCATCTTGTCCACACGTATAGCAATTGTAGCAGCTGTGAGTTCCATATGTGGTATGGTGATTGGTTTTAATGACGTGACCTTGGCCTTACCCATGATGAAAGCCCAGTGAACTTGACTCTCTCTCTCTCTCTCTGTTCTTCAACAGCAGGTAAAGTGACGGTACCATAACCCTTCTCACTGGTATCAGTAAAGTGATGGAGTTGAGCTGAAACTGTTTCACCAAAATCACTGATGAATCACATTTGTAGTCTGACAGCTGGTTCAGATCCATCGACCAGTTACACCATCTTAGAACCAGCTCTGGTCCCATCCAAGTTTCATCCTGTACAACTTCAAAGCAAAATCTGTCTTGTCGGAAGAATGAGAGGTGCACTGAGCTGGTCATGAACAGAGCTCACCATAGAAATAATGTCTCTTCTGGTAAGTAGTCTGTCCTGAATGGATATTCAAAACATTTAGTAAGTCCGATCACATGCACCATTGCACTCTAAGGGCTTTTTCTACTGGTAGCATGTCCTGATTCAAGTCAATTTCGTTTTAACTTATTTTGCTCGCTCTTCTTCAGGAATGCAATAACAAATGGGCTGCTGCTGATCTATTTGTTCAGTCTGAAGCCTCCTTTAGGACGTCAGGTCCTGAGTAAGTCTCAAGACTCTTCCTCTCTGAACTTTAGACCGGCATACACTATAAAAGCTTCTCAGAACTGTGTCCACTGCTTCTGACTTTGAAACTCTCCGTGTGATCCTTTGCACTTGAGAGCAAAACTGGCACAGCTTGGTGATGAAGTGGCACCAAAGATATGCACCAGCATTTTGTACTCCTCCAGCTCTCTATTTTCAGCTCTCCATTTTGTGGAACCAGAGAAATCTCAGGTCTGTACCGTGATCTGGAACTCTCATCTGGTGGAACATAGCTTCAAAATCTGCTCTTGACAGAATCTGGACAAAACACCAACGAAACTCAAATACCACCTTCAGCTTGTGCTTCTTGGGATGATATTCTCTATGGTGTGGAATATACCCAAACTCTCTTGCTCCTGTCATTATGTGAGTCTCTTGGCACCTTCAATGCAAAAAGCCTGTGTCCAAGATGTCTGTCATGAACTCGGTGTAGTCATCACAGAACTGAGGATTATTGCCGAGTTTCCTTTTCAGGTTGAGGGCAAGCTGTACTGCCACACAGCGGCTGTTAGGAAATTCACCATTATAATTCCTCAGTGATAGGCGTACAGTACAAGTAAAAAGTTTGGACAAACCTACTCATTCAAGGGCTTTTCTTTATTTTTACTATTTTTATACATTGTAGAATAATAGTGAAGAATAAAAAACTGAAATTAACCAAAAATAAATGTTGATTTGTTTAAAAAATGTTGGCTTACTACATGATTCCATATGTGTTATTTCATAGTTTTGATGTCTTCACTATTATTCTACAATGTACAATGAACCTGTACTCATGCGAGTCACGCTTAAACACTGGTACACTAATAACCTGTAGTCTAGTGTGTATCCCTTAAACACTGGTACACTAATAACCTGTAGTCTAGTGTGTATCTCTTAAACACTGGTACACTAATAACCTGTAGTCTAGTGTGTATCTCTTAAACACTGGTACACTAATAACCTGTAGTCTAGTGTGTATCTCTTAAACACTGGTACACTAATAACCTGTAGTCTAGTGTGTATCTCTTAAACACTGGTACACTAATAACCTGTAGTCTAGTGTGTATCTCTTAAACACTGGTACACTAATAACCTGTAGTCTAGTGTGTATCTCTTAAACACTGGTACACTAATAACCTGTAGTCTAGTGTGTATCTCTTAAACACTGGTACACTAATAACCTGTAGTCTAGTGTGTATCTCTTAAACACTGGTACACTAATAACCTGTAGTCTAGTGTGTATCTCTTAAACACTGGTACACTAATAACCTGTAGTCTAGTGTGTATCTCTTAAACACTGGTACACTAATAACCTGTAGTCTAGTGTGTATCTCTTAAACACTGGTACACTAAGAGGTGGTGACGAGGGCAACCTTTACCAGCATTTCAGTGATAAGATGTTGGTGTAGCAGAATGTACTGCCCGTGTTGTCAGCTCCAGCCTGATCTGGGTCCAAATGGAGCCTGATAGAAGATGTGGTGGATTGTCCTGAGTGGCTGCCATGTTACGATGAGACATTTGAGATACTGTCCCTTGAATAGACCTCCTCGTCCGTTTTGCTATCCGCTGAGCGCTGGTGTGATTCTTCCATACAAGTATGTATGTCCACTGTGGTTGCTTGTTGCTGCGTTTTGGGCCGTACCATTCAAACTGATCTAATGTTGCTGCGTTTTGGGCCGTACCATTCAAACTGATCTAATGTTGCTGCGTTTTGGGCCGTACCATTCAAACTGATCTAATGTTGCTGCGTTTTGGGCCGGACCATTCAAACTGATCTAATGTTGCTGCGTTTTGGGCCGTACCATTCAAACTGATCTAATGTTGCTGCGTTTTGGGCCGTACCATTCAAACTGATCTAATGTTGTTGCGTTTTGGGCCGTACCATTCAAACTGATCTAATGTTGCTGCGTTTTGGGCCGTACCATTCAAACTGATCTAATGTTGCTGCGTTTTGGGCCGTACCATTCAAACTGATCTAATGTTGCTGCGTTTTGGGCCGTACCATTCAAACGGATCCATTCTGGTGTCTACGGTACAGGCTGGTGTGGGGGAATATTTTCCTGGAACACGTTAGGTCCCTTGATACCAATTGAGCAACGTTTCCATTCCCCAAAGAATTCAGACAGATTAGAAAGGGAGGTCTGACCCGGTACTAGACGGGTAATAAACTGGCTGCTAGTGTATGTCTAAACTGGCTGCTGGCTCCTCCTTCTGAAACTCTGATAGGTCCTCTGTCACGCTCATCACACCCTCTTGGTGGGCCCGCCTCTCAGCCTGAAGAACACACATTATGAAAGTCATAAACACCAAGTATACACTGTGAATAAAACATTAGGAACATCTGCTTTTTCCATGACATAGACTGACCAGGTGAATCCAGGTGAAAGCTATGATCCCTTATTGACTTGTTAAATCCACTTCAATCAGTGTAGATGAAGGGGAGGATTACAGGTTAAATGAGGATTTGTAAGCTTTGAGACATGGATTGTGTATGTGTGTCATTCATAGGGTGAATGGGCAAGACAGAAGATTGAAATGTCTTTAAACAGGGTGTGGTAGTAGGTGCCAAGCGCACCGGTTTGTGTCAAGAACTGCAATGATGCTGGGGTTTTCACGCTCAACAGTTTCCTGTATGTATCAAGAATGGTCCACCACCCAAAGGACATCCAGCCAACTTGACACAACTGTGGGAAGCATTGGAATCAACATGGACCAGCATCCCTGTGGAACACTTTCAACACCTTGTTGAGTCCATGTCCTGATGAATTGAGGCTGTTCTGAGGACAAAAGAGGGCGGGGTAAACCCCAATAGTAGAAACGTGTTCCTAATGTTTTGAACAATCAGTGTTTTTATATATATATATATATATATATATATACTTTTTACTGTTTGGACATAGGCGGCCCAATAAAACACTTAAGCCTGTGCAGAGAAACAGATGCTTCTACATCTGCATTGCATGCTGTTTGTTTTAGGCTGGGTTTCTGTACAGCACTTTGTGAACATCTTGAAGAACAATCTGGCCTTAATGACCATGTACTGTCCACCCGGCACAGCCAGAAGAGAACTGGCCACCCCTCATAGCCCGGTTCCTCTCTACCCAGCACAGCCAGAAGAGGGCTGGCCACCCCTCATAGCCTGGTTCCTCTCTAGGTTTCTTCCTAGGTTCTGGCTTTCTAGGGAGTTTTTCCTAGCCACCGTGCTTCTACACCTGCATTGCTTGCTGTTTGGGGTTTTAGGCTGGGTTTCTGTACAGCACTTTGTGATATCAGCTGATGTAAGAAGGGCTTTATAAATACATTTGATTGATTGAGGAACCCTTGTTGTATGGGGGCAGTAATACTTAGTGTCGTTGTCCTACATCATAACTCTGGGTCCTGTCACCTAACTGGGGACACACATATAAAAACACTGGCTTGACGATTATATCATCACATTTGTGAAAACATATATTACAAATATAAATGATATTCATTACGATATACATTCATGTTTGTGGATGAGTTTACTTCTGCCGGTGGTCATTTTGTATGACGTTTTTTTTTTTCTTCCCATTTTGAAAACCATAAAAAAAAAAGTAAAAAGTAAAGTTGACAAAACGTCAAGGCTGGACGTTTTAGAACGTTCAGATAGAAATGTCTATGTAGAACAAACATGCCTCTCTGACAGCTCTATTCATGGAATTTCTAGGTGCTAAACGTGGCCAAGTGTCACAACGGTGGATTCAGGAGAGGCGCAGGAGACAGAATGATTCCGTGAATGAATTTAATAAAATATCGGCACGGAAAATATGCAAAGGTGTGCAGAAAGAAACGCACCACCCTTAAAAGAAAGTAACCAGGGACGCAGCCCAAAACGAATAGCGTAACTCCAAAAGGCAAAATACAGAACCTCATAACAAAACACACCCTGACAAACGAACAATCCCGCACAAACAACAAACCTAACTAGATAGCCTAAATACCCCTCCCCACTAACAACTAACACAAAACAGGTGCGCAACTAACCTAGGCCTAACTAACAGAACGTGAAACATAAATCGATGGCAGCTAGTAGGCCGGCGACGACGACCGCTGAGCGCTGCCCGGGCGAGGAGGGGCGCCACCTTCCGTAGGGTCTTTGGTCAGGTCTCGGGTTACATTAGGTTTGAATTATACTGAACCAAAATATAAACAGTTTATATCAGGGAATCAGTCAAATAAATTAATTACAGTTTTTTTCCAACTGCTTACACACAAAATCTTTTCATGTCACACGATTTTTGAAACCTCTCACTCAAAGTGCAAAACTACACACCAAATATCCAAAACCATAAGCTAATTTCTCAGCCTTTGACTCAGTTGTCAATTGCATAAAACACTTTTTTTTTCAAAACACTACACACAATTCTCTACCTAAAACACAAAAATCTAACAGGAAGTGACTTGCTTTCCTTTTTCAAACACAACCAATCAAAATGCTACACTTATTCACCAGGTCACACACACAATAGGACAGAGGGCAATTACCAATGTCCCTGGACAGCGTGGAGGTAATATAACTATGTGTGCTGCCATCACTCAAAACGGGGTCCTCCATCACAATGCCACACTGGGTCCGTACAACACCGGCCATATGCTCACTTTTCTGGAAGCAATTTACACAATGCTTGTCCCTGATCCAGATCAGGAGCCTGCTAGATTTGTGGTTTTATGGGACAATGTTAGTTTTCACCGGGCTGTTCTGGTCCAAAACTGGTTTGCCACTCATCCACAATTTGTAGTTTTGTACCTACCCCCATATTCACCTTTTCTAAATCCCATAGAGGAATTCTTCTCAGCCTGGCGCTGGAAAGTGTCTGATCGCCAACCCTATGCCCGCATGCCGCTTCTCCAGGCAATGGAGGACGCATGTGGGGACATAGAGGGTTGCCTCTGTCCAAGGTTGGATACGCCATGCTAGGAGATACTTCCCTCGATGTTTGGCAAGAGAAAACGTATCTTGTGATGTGGACGAAGTATTGTGGCCAGACCCAGCCCGGAGAAGAGATGAAGCGTAGCTTAGCACTGGTGACTGCCCCCCCCCCTACCAATTCCTGTACTGCCCCCCCCCCAAGGGACCCCACACACACAATTGTGTTTTTTACTGTATTCTAAAGAATATACTTTTGGTTTAAATATGTTTATAGTTTTGTTGTATGCTACTGTATACAACTGTAATGTTTGGCCTAGTAAATATTTTCTGTTTCTACATTGCATTGGTGTTTACAGTGTACTTGTTACCCCTCTCAGCAGATTACTTTCACTGTAGAACATTGTATTGAAATGTAGATATAAGCCCATGAAAGACCAAAGAGCTTTAGATTTAGAACAACAGTGTTTACATGGTATATCCAAATGTACTATTATGAAAGCAGTGTTTGACATTTGATGCAAATGCTTCATTCTGACATGTGTTTATGGCATTTTCAATGCAGTGTTACATTTTGAAGGACATTTGAGGCATTTTGCATTTTGTGTGTGCAGTTTTGGGGAATTGTGTGTAGAGTTTTGGGAAAAAAAGAAGACAGTTTTGAAAACGTGTGAAAGCAGTTAGAAAAAACTGTAAATGAATTAATTCACTAGATCCTAATCTATGTATTTCACATCACTGGGAATACAGATATGCATCTGTTGGTAACAGATACCTTTTAAAATAAATCGTACTCACAATCAATGTACCCTCTAATTTTTGGGTACATTTTGGTGTGTGTGGTGTGTGTGTGGTGTGTGTGTGGTGTGTTTGTAGTGTGTTTGTGGTGTGTGTGTGTGGTGTGTAGTGTGTGTGGTGTGTGGTGTGTATGTGTGTGTGTGTGTGTGTGTGTGTGTGTGTGTGTGTGTGTGTGTGTGTGTGTGTGTGTGTGTGTGTGAATGATATACACTACCATTCAAAAGTTTTTGAGGTCACTTAGAAATGTCCTTGATTTTGAAAGAAAAGCACTTTTTTAGTGTGTGTGTGTCAATTAAAATAACATCAAATTGATTATCACTCAACTAATAAAGCCTAATATCGCGAAAGCCATTTTACCACTTGAAATGCTGAAGTGTCCAAGATCAGTTGAGGTGCTCGAAGTGTCCAAGATCAGAGCAAGGCAACCTACCTCACGTTGGCCAGCACGTGAAGCTGGGCAACCGAACTGACATTCCCTCTGGGGGTTTGTTTCCGCATGCAAAAAAAACGAGTTGAAGATCAATGTCTGTCAACACATGCAGTTGGACTCCGAATGAGAGGATGCATCAGCTGTCACAAAATATTGGGTATTTCCAGAAGGTAGAATGTAATAAAAAAAAATACAAAAATAGATTTAAAAAAGTGAACTGCCGATTGGTCAAATTTGAATCGATTTGCATGCTACGTTTGGATGGTTTTGGGGTCTCCTGTTGCTTCCCCCTTCCAGGCACCTATCATCATACTGTAGGACTGTAGCATCTGTTACAGGAATGGAGGTCAAGTCATCTATTTTCATTTACTCAAAGTGTAGTTTTGTTGACTTTTGCATGCATTTTTACATTTTAGTCATTTTAGCAGACGCTCTTATCCAGAGCGAATTACAGTAGTGAATGCATACATTTCATTAAAAAATGTTCCTTCTCCGTACTGGTCCCCCCCCTGTGGGAATCGAACCCATAAGCCCTGGCGTTGCAAACACCATGCTCTACCAACTGAGCTACACAACCCATATGTTTGTTAGCAAGTACCTATTCAGTTCATTGGTTGTGTGTGTCAATGACATGACGATTTCTCCATGGAAATACTCTTCCGGTTTTCATCATTGTGTCTTACACATCGTTCCCCAATTCATTTGTTTATCGGTGGATCCCTAATTATCAATATTATTTCGTGGAATCAGGCAACAATGTCTGTCTATTAGCTTCTTTACATGTTCAAGCCTGTCTCAAAAATAAAACACTGCCCTTTAAGACTCTCCTGGATGATGGTTGACCTCCGTACGACAATATTATAATAAATAGTAGTATTATTTTATTTATTTAACCTTTATTTAACTAGGGCAAGTCAGTTAAAGAACAAATTCTTATTTACAATGACGGCCTACCGGGGAACAGTGGGTTAACTGCCTTGTTCAGGGGCAGAACGACACATTTTTACCTTGTTCAGCTCTGGAGATTCGATAATATACAATATTGCAAACTTACAATTACAACCAAATACTTTTTATGTCTTTTCTAAAGTACACACACACTTCTGATGAAATACACACAGCTGATCAATACAGTCGAAATAATTCACTCTAAAAGAACGAACCAATCAATGCCTTCCACCTCTATACGGACAACCGCCCTGACCAATCGATGGGTGACACCTGTGGATGGATAATGTGCTCAGCCAATCAATGGCAGTATACCTCTGAGTCATATGGTGATTATTACTGTTCTCCCGCCCCTCACAGGAGACGGGATCTTTGGCTCAATGCTTTACACACACCATAGGAACAAGCAAGCACACACACACTTCTATAATGTCTCTCTCTGATCCATGCTAAGGGAGTTTAACTCAATACCCTTTGTTTAGAGGGAGGCCTGCAAACACACATCACACATCACCTTGTGCCAGACTGAGCAATTATACCAAACAGAGGATCCTATTGATCTACAGCCTCTCTCTTTTCTCCCTCCCTCTTTCCTTCCATCCTCATGGCTTCCTTCCATCCTCCTGGCTTCCTTCCGTCCTCCTGGCTTCCTTCCGTCCTCCTGGCTTCCCCCGTCCTCCTGGCTTCCTTCCATCCTCCTGGCTTCCTCCATCCTCCTGGCTTCCTTCCATCCTCCTGGCTTCCTTCATCCTCCAGGCTTCCTCCATCCTCCTGGCTTCTTCCATCCTCCTGGTTTCTTCCATCCTCCGGGCTTCCTCCATCCTCCTGGCTTCCTCCATCCTCCTGGCTTCCTTCCATCCTCCTGGCTTCCTCCATCCTCCTGGCTTCCTCCATCCTCCTGGCTTCCTCCATCCTCCTGGCTTCCTCCATCCTCCTGGCTTCCTCCATCGTTCTGGCTTCCTTCCATCCTCCTGGCTTCCTTCCATCCTCCTGGCTTCCTCCATCCTCCTGGCTTCCTTCCATCCTCCTGGCTTCCTCCATCCTCCTGGCTTCCTCCATCCTCCTGGCTTCCTCCATCCTCCGGGCTTCTTCCATCCTCCTGGCTTCCTCCATCCTCCTGGCTTCCTCCATCCTCCTGGCTTCCTCCTTCCTCCTGGCTTCCTTCCATCCTCCTGGCTTCCTCCTTCCTCCTGGCTTCCTTCCATCCTCCTGGCTTCCTCCATCCTCCTGGCTTCCTTCCATCCTCCTGGCTTCCTTCCATCCTCCTGGCTTCCTCCATCCTCCTGGCTTCTTCCATCCTCCGGGCTTCTTCCATCCTCCTGGCTTCTTCCATCCTCCTGGCTTCCTCCATCCTCCTGGCTTCCTCCTTCCTCCTGGCTTCCTTCCATCCTCCTGGCTTCCTCCATCCTCCTGGCTTCCTCCATCCTCCTGGCTTCCTCCTCCTCTTGATTCGCAGGCCACCAGTTGCCCATCATCCCGTGTAGACGATTCAGATGTTAGTCTCACTTATTAATTACAACCAAGTCTCTCTCTCTCTCTCTCTCTCTCTCCATGCTCTCTGTCTCAATCTCTCTGTCTATCTGCCTCTCTCTCTCCATGCTCTCTGTCTCAATCTCTCTGTCTATCTGCCTCTCTCTCTCCATGCTCTCTGTCTCAATCTCTGTCTATCTGCCTCTCTCTCTCTCCATGCTCTCTGTCTCAATCTCTCTGTCTATCTGCCTCTCTCTCGCTCCATGCTCTCTGTCTCAATCTCTCTGTCTATCTGCCTCTCTCTCTCTCCATGCTCTCTGTCTCAATCTCTCTGTCTATCTGCCTCTCTCTCTCTCCATGCTCTCTGTCTCAATCTCTCTGTATATCTGCCTCTCTCTCTCCATGCTCTCTGTCTCAATCTCTCTGTCTATCTGCCTCTCTCTCTCTCCATGCTCTCTGTCTCAATCTCTCTGTATATCTGCCTCTCTCTCTCCATGCTCTCTGTCTCAATCTCTCTGTCTATCTGCCTCTCTCTCACTCTCTCACTCTCTCTCTCTCCATGCTCTCTGTCTCAATCTCTCTGTCTATCTGTCCTTCTCTCTCTCTCTCCCTTCCTTCCTTCCTTCCTTCCTCCCTCTCTCTCTCTCTCTCTCCCCCCCTCTCCCTCTCTCTCTCTTAATTAGTTAGTTGTAACTTTCTCATTATTTTTCTAATTACATTCTTCCCCCCTTTTTCCTCAACCTCTTTCAGAAACATTGACATTTCCACTGATGCATTTTCCTTTTAATCAATCCCCATTCTCTCTTTCACCTTCACCCCTTCCTACCTTCTCTGTCCCTTTCACATTTTCTCTCTTCCTCAAACCGTCTCTCTCTCTCTGTCTCTCCATTTATTCTCCCCGTCTCTCTCTGTCCCTCTGCGGTCTGACGTGATTGGTTGAGCCAGCTCGTTTAATGTGTTCACTGCTAATCAAACACTATTACAATGCTCTTCAGAGCAGAAATATATAAACATGGGAGTGGAGAAGAAACAAAATAATAAATTAAAACTAACAACAAATGTAGTAATGCGTGAGAGAAGAAGAGAGAGGATAAAAGAGAGACGCTGGCCAATTTAAAAAAGAAAGAGGGAGAGAGAAGGAAAGAGTGAGAGATTATTCCTCCACTGACGAACAAAGTAAGCTGATTTCACCAGGAATAAACGTCAGAAGTAGTCCACTATGTAGGGAATAGGGTGGTTATGGGCCCTGAACTAAAGTAGTGCACTATGGGAGGACAAGAAATCATCGCAGCCTGATACTAGAGAGAGAGACAAACCTGGCTGCCCAGAGAGGACAGTCTGGCTGCCCAGAGAGGACAGTCTGGCTGACCAGAGAGGACAGGCTGTGTTCACTCTGCTCCAGGGGAGAGGTAGAGACAGAGCTGCATTTCCTATTACACTGTGACAAATACTCAGACCTAAGAGAATATTTATTTCCCAAAATTATAATTCAATACAAAGAATTTAAAACTATTAAATATGAAGAAAAAATCTAATATTTATTGGGTGAAAAGCCAAAATGTGCAGTTTTGGCAGCCAAACATGTGTCCTCCTGCCACAACCTGAGGGACAGCCAGTGAAAAGTGCAATGTAATGTGGATAATATTTCCCATCTTGTTTTGTTTTGTCTTTCATACCAGGTCACGTGTCTTCTCAGTCAAGTTGACTGGTCTACTACCGTTGCTTTAATGTATTGTTGTTCTGATTAATATTGTTGTTGTAGTTGTTGTTAATGGTAATCCCATGTCCACTACTACTATTATTATTGCTGTTGGTCACACCATTTATTTATATATAAATGTACATATATTTGTTTATATATATATGTATACTTGCACAATGTAAGTAATAATAAACTTGCCATGTCAATAAAGTCAATTGAATTAAATTGAATTGAATTAAGAGAGAGAGAGAGATCATCACAGCCTGATACTAGAGAGAGAGAGAGATCATCACAGCCTGATACTAGAGAGAGAGAGATCATCACAGCCTGATACTAGAGAGAAAGAGAGATCACAGCCTGATACTAGAGAGAGAGATCATCACAGCCTGATACTAGAGAGAGAGAGAGAGATCATCACAGCCTGATACTAGAGAGAGAGATCATCACAGCCTGATACTAGAGAGAGAGAGATCATCACAGCCTGATACTAGAGAGAGAGATCATCACAGCCTGATACTAGAGAGAGAGATCATCACAGCCTGATACTAGAGAGAGAGAGATCATCACAGCCTGATACTAGAGAGAGAGATCATCACAGCCTGATACTAGAGAGAGAGATCATCACAGCCTGATACTAGAGAGAGAGATCATCACAGCCTGATACTAGAGAGAGAGAGAGAGATCATCACAGCCTGATACTAGAGAGAGAGAGAGAGATCATCACAGCCTGATACTAGAGAGAGAGATCATCACAGCCTGATACTAGAGAGAGAGAGATCATCACAGCCTGATACTAGAGAGAGAGAGATCATCACAGCCTGATACTAGAGAGAGAGAGAGATCATCACAGCCTGATACTAGAGAGAGAGAGAGATCATCACAGCCTGATACTAGAGAGAGAGAGATCATCACAGCCTGATACTAGAGAGAGAGAGAGATCATCACAGCCTGATACTAGAGAGAGAGAGAGAATCACAGCCTGATACTAGAGAGAGAGAGATCATCACAGCCTGATACTAGAGAGAGAGAGATCATCACAGCCTGATACTAGAGAGAGAGAGATCATCACAGCCTGATACTAGAGAGAGAGAGATCATCACAGCCTGATACTAGAGAGAGAGAGATCATCACAGCCTGATACTAGAGAGAGAGATCATCACAGCCTGATACTAGAGAGAGAGATCATCACAGCCTGATACTAGAGAGAGAGATCATCACAGCCTGATACTAGAGAGAGAGATCATCACAGCCTGATACTAGAGAGAGAGAGATCATCACAGCCTGATACTAGAGAGAGAGATCATCACAGCCTGATACTAGAGAGAGAGAGAGAGATCATCACAGCCTGATACTAGAGAGAGAGAGAGAGATCATCACAGCCTGATACTAGAGAGAGAGATCATCACAGCCTGATACTAGAGAGAGAGAGATCATCACAGCCTGATACTAGAGAGAGAGAGAGATCATCACAGCCTGATACTAGAGAGAGAGATCATCACAGCCTGATACTAGAGAGAGAGAGAGAGATCATCACAGCCTGATACTAGAGAGAGAGATCATCAACAGCCTGATACTAGAGAGAGAGAGATCATCACAGCCTAATACTAGAGAGAGAGATCATCAAAGCCTGATACTAGAGAGAGAGATCATCCACAGCCTGAGACTAAGAGAGAGAGATCATCACAGCCTGATACTAGAGAGAGAGATCTCACAGCCTGATACTAGAGAGAGAGAGATCATCACAGCCTGATACTAAGAGAGAGAGATCATCACAGCCTGATACTAGAGAGAGAGATCATCACAGCCTGATACTAGAGAGAGAGATCATCACAGCCTGATACTAGAGAGAAGATCATACAGCTGTACTAGAGAGAGAGAGATCATCACAGCCTGATACTAGAGAGAGAGATCATCACAGCCTGATACTAGAGAGAGAGATCATCACAGCCTGATACTAGAGAGAGAGATCATCACAGCCTGATACTAAGAGAGAGAGATCATCACAGCCTGATACTAGAGAGAGAGATCATCACAGCCTGATACTAGAGAGAGAGATCATCACAGCCTGATACTAGAGAGAGAGAGATCATCACAGCCTGATACTAGAGAGAGAGAGATCATCACAGCCTGATACTAGAGAGAGAGAGATCATCACAGCATGATACTAGAGAGAGAGAGAGATCATCACAGCCTGATACTACAGAGAGAGATCATCACAGCCTGATACTAGAGAGAGAGATCATCACAGCCTGATACTAGAGAGAGAGATCATCACAGCCTGATACTAGAGAGAGAGATCATCACAGCCTGACACTAGAGAGAGATCATCACAGCCTGATACTAGAGAGAGAGAGATCACCACAGCCTGATACTAGAGAGAGAGAGATCATCACAGCCTGATACTAGAGAGAGAGATCATCACAGCCTGATACTAGAGAGAGAGATCATCACAGCCTGATACTAGAGAGAGAGAGAGATCATCACAGCCTGATACTAGAGAGAGAGAGATCATCACAGCCTGATACTAGAGAGAGAGATCATCACAGCCTGATACTAGAGAGAGAGATCATCACAGCCTGATACTAGAGAGAGAGATCATCACAGCCTGATACTAGAGAGAGAGAGAGATCATCACAGCCTGATACTAGAGTGAGAGATCATCACAGCCTGATAATAGAGAGAGAGAGAGATCATCACAGCCTGATACTAGAGAGAGAGAGAGATCATCACAGCCTGATACTAGAGAGAGAGAGAGATCATCACAGCCTGATACTAGAGAGAGAGAGAGATCATCACAGCCTGATACTAGAGAGAGAGATCATCACAGCCTGATACTAGAGAGAGAGATCATCACAGCCTGATACTAGAGAGAGAGAGATCATCACAGCCTGATACTAGCGAGAGAGATCATCACAGCCTGATACTAGAGAGAGAGATCATCACAGCCTGATACTAGAGAGAGAGATCATCACAGCCTGATACTAGAGAGAGAGAGAGATCATCACAGCCTGATACTAGAGAGAGAGAGATCATCACAGCCTGATACTAGAGAGAGATATCATCACAGCCTGATACTAGAGAGAGAGATCATCACAGCCTGATACTAGAGAGAGAGATCATCACAGCCTGATACTAGAGAGAGAGAGAGATCATCACAGCCTGATACTAGAGAGAGAGAGATCATCACAGCCTGATACTAGAGAGAGAGAGAGAGATCATCACAGCCTGATACTAGAGAGAGAGATCATCACAGCCTGATACTACAGAGAGAGAGATCATCACAGCCTGATTCTAGAGAGAGAGAGAGATCATCACAGCCTGATACTAGAGAGAGAGAGATCATCACAGCCTGATACTAGAGAGAGAGATCATCACAGCCTGATACTAGAGAGAGAGATCATCACAGCCTGATACTAGAGAGAGAGAGATCATCACAGCCTGATACTAGAGAGAGAGATCATCACAGCCTGATACTAGAGAGAGAGATCATCACAGCCTGATACTAGAGAGAGAGAGATCATCACAGCCTGATACTAGAGAGAGAGATCATCACAGCCTGATACTAGAGAGAGAGATCATCACAGCCTGATACTAAGAGAGAGAGGATCATCACAGCCTGATACTAGAGAGAGAGATCATCACAGCCTTGATACTGAGAGAGAGAGATCATCACAGCCTGATAACTAGAGAGAGAGATCATCACAGCCTGATACTAGAGAGAGAGATCATCACAGCCTGATACTAGAGAGAGAGATCTCCAGCTAGAGAGAGAGATCATCACAGCCTGATACTAGAGAGAGAGATCATCACAGCCTGATACTAGAGAGAGAGAGAGATCATCACAGCCTGATACTAGAGAGAGAGATCATCACAGCCTGATACTAGAGAGAGAGAGATCATCACAGCCTGATACTAGAGAGAGAGATCATCACAGCCTGATACTAGAGAGAGAGAGAGATCATCACAGCCTGATACTAGAGAGAGAGATCATCACAGCCTGATACTAGAGAGAGAGAGATCATCACAGCCTGATACTAGAGAGAGAGATCATCACAGCCTGATACTAGAGAGAGAGATCATCACAGCCTGATACTAGAGAGAGAGAGAGATCATCACAGCCTGATACTAGAGAGAGAGAGAGAGATCATCACAGCCTGATACTAGAGAGAGAGAGAGATCATCACAGCCTGATACTAGAGAGAGAGATCATCACAGCCTGATACTAGAGAGAGAGATCATCACAGTCTGATACTAGAGAGAGAGAGATCATCACAGCCTGATACTAGAGAGAGAGATCATCACAGCCTGATACTAGAGAGAGATCATCACAGCCTGATACTAGAGAGAGAGATCATCACAGCCTGATACTAGAGAGAGAGAGATCATCACAGCCTGATACTAGAGAGAGAGAGATCATCACAGCCTGATACTAGAGAGAGAGATCATCACAGTCTGATACTAGAGAGAGAGATCATCACAGCCTGATACTAGAGAGAGAGATCATCACAGCCTTATAGAGAGAGAGAGATCATCACAGCCTGATACTAGAGAGAGAGATCATCACAGCCTGATACTAGAGAGAGATCATCACAGCCTGATACTAGAGAGAGAGAGATCATCACAGCCTGATACTAGAGAGAGAGATCATCACAGCCTGATACTAGAGAGAGAGAGATCATCACAGCCTGATACTAGAGAGAGAGAGATCATCACAGCCTGATACTAGAGAGAGAGAGAGAGAGATCATCACAGCCTGATACTAGAGAGAGAGATCATCACAGCCTGATACTAGAGAGAGAGATCATCACAGCCTGATACTAGAGAGAGTGATCATCACAGCCTGATACTAGAGAGAGAGATCATCACAGCCTGATACTAGAGAGAGAGATCATCACAGCCTGATACTAGAGAGAGATCATCACAGCCTGATACTAGAGAGAGAGATCATCACAGCCTGATACTAGAGAGAGAGAGAGAGAGATCATCACAGCCTGATACTAGAGAGAGAGAGAGAGATCATCACAGCCTGATACTAGAGAGAGGATCATCACAGCCTGATACTAGAGAGAGATCATCACAGCCTGATACTAGAGAGAGAGAGATCATCACAGCCTGATACTAGAGAGAGATCATCACAGCATGATACTAGAGAGAGAGATCATCACAGCCTGAGACTAGAGAGAGAGAGATCATCACAGCCTGATACTAGAGAGAGAGATCATCACAGCCTGATACTAGAGAGAGAGAGATCATCACAGCCTGATACTAGAGAGAGAGATCATCACAGCCTGATACTAGAGAGAGAGATCATCACAGCCTGATACTAGAGAGAGAGATCATCACAGCTTGATACTAGAGAGAGAGAGATCATCACAGCCTGATACTAGAGAGAGAGAGAGATCATCACAGCCTGATACTAGAGAGAGAGATCATCACAGCCTGATACTAGAGAGAGAGAGATCATCACAGCCTGATACTAGAGAGAGAGAGAGATCATCACAGCCTGATACTAGAGAGAGAGAGATCATCACAGCCTGATACTAGAGAGAGAGAGAGAGATCATCACAGCCTGATACTAGAGAGAGAGATCATCACAGCCTGATACTAGAGAGAGAGAGATCATCACAGCCTGATACTAGAGAGAGAGATCATCACAGCCTGATACTAGAGAGAGAGATCATCACAGCCTGAGACTAGAGAGAGAGAGATCATCACAGCCTGATACTAGAGAGAGAGATCATCACAGCCTGATACTAGAGAGAGAGAGATCATCACAGCCTGATACTAGAGAGAGAGATCATCACAGCCTGATACTAGAGAGAGAGATCATCACAGCCTGATACTAGAGAGAGAGATCATCACAGCCTGATACTAGAGAGAGAGAGATCATCACAGCCTGATACTAGAGAGAGATCATCACAGCCTGATACTAGAGAGAGAGAGATCATCACAGCCTGATACTAGAGAGAGAGATCATCACAGCCTGATACTAGAGAGAGAGAGAGATCATCACAGCCTGATACTAGAGAGAGAGATCATCACAGCCTGATACTAGAGAGAGAGATCATCACAGCCTGATACTAAAGAGAGAGATCATCACAGCCTGATACTAGAGAGAGATCATCACAGCCTGATACTAGAGAGAGATCATCACAGCCTGATACTAGAGAGAGAGATCATCACAGCCTGATACTAAGAGAGAGATCATCACAGCCTGATACGAAGAGAAGAGATCATCACAGCTGATACTAGAGAGAGAGAGATCATCACAGCCTGATACTAGAGAGAGAGATCATCACAGCCTGATACTAGAGAGAGAGATCATCACAGCCTGATACTAGAGAGAGAGATCATCACAGCCTGATACTAGAGAGAGAGATCATCACAGCCTGACACTAGAGAGAGATCATCACAGCCTGATACTAGAGAGAGAGAGATCACCACAGCCTGATACTAGAGAGAGAGAGATCATCACAGCCTGATACTAGAGAGAGACATCACAGCCTGATACTAGAGAGAGAGATCATCACAGCCTGATACTAGAGAGAGAGAGAGATCATCACAGCCTGATACTAGAGTGAGAGATCATCACAGCCTGATAATAGAGAGAGAGAGAGATCATCACAGCCTGATACTAGAGAGAGAGAGAGATCATCACAGCCTGATACTAGAGAGAGAGAGATCATCACAGCCTGATACTAGAGAGAGAGAGAGATCATCACAGCCTGATACTAGAGAGAGAGAGATCATCACAGCCTGATACTAGAGAGAGAGAGATCATCACAGCCAGATACTAGAGAGAGAGATCATCACAGCCTGATACTAGAGAGAGAGAGAGATCATCACAGCCTGATAATAGAGAGAGAGATCATCACAGCCTGATACTAGAGAGAGAGATCATCACAGCCTGATACTAGAGAGATATCATCAGCCTGATACTAGAGAGAGAGATCATCACAGCCTGATACTAGAGAGAGAGAGATCATCACAGCCTGATACTAGAGAGAGAGATCATCACAGCCTGATACTAGAGAGAGAGATCATCACAGCCTGATACTAGAGAGAGAGAGGATCATCACGCTGATACTAGAGAGAGAGAGATCATCACAGCCTGATACTAGAGAGAGAGAGAGAGATCATCACAGCCTGATACTAGAGAGAGAGATCATCACAGCCTGATACTACAGAGAGAGAGATCATCACAGCCTGATTCTAGAGAGAGAGATAACCACAGCCTGATACTAGAGAGAGATCACATCAGCCCTGATACTAGAAAGAGAGAGATCATCACAGCCTGATACAGAGAGAAGATCATCACAGCCTGATACTAGATAGAATCATCACACTGATACTAGAGAGAGAGATCATCACAGCCTGATACTAGAGAGAGAGATCATCA
>NW_021822188.1:0-35649 GCF_901001165.1 Salmo trutta | reverse complement strand
CCCATTTTCCCCCTGAGGCCTCTATTATTAGCCAAATCATTATAATTCTTCTCACTGGTCTAAAGTTGAACCAGCCCATCTGGCCTATGGCCAGTCCTTTTCTGTCACTACCCCAGGCCTGCCTCTCCACCCCCAGGCCACCCCTGCCCTTCCCACCTGCTCCAGTGCACGCCCGTGTACCTTTGACCAATCTCATCATGGCTCAGGCCTCCTGCCCAGGGCCCCATATCTGCACATCTCAATAACAAAGATAAGTTCTTCAGAGTGCCAGTAATGATATTAGTAATGTTATACCACAGAGGTGCAGAAGAGTCATATTCTCTCTCACACACACACACACACACACACGCACACAAGCACACACGCGCACACACGCACATGCGCACACGCGCACACACACGCACACACACACACACACACACACACACTGCTGCAACTGTGAAACAGAACAGTCATACTCTCTCACACACACACACACACACACACACACACACACACACACACACACACACACACACACACACACACACACACACACACACACACACACACACACTGCTGTGGAACAGAACAGTCATACTCTCTCACACACACATACACACACACACCCACGCACGCACACACGCACACACACAAACACACACACACACGCACACACACACACACACACACACACACACACACACACACACACACACACACACACACACACACTGCTGTGGAACAGAACAGTCATACTCTCTCACACACACACACACACACACACACACACACACACACACACACACACACACACACACACACACACACACACACTGCTGTGGAACAGAACAGTCATACTCTCTCACACACACACACACACACACACACACACACACACACACACACATGCACACACACACACACACTGCTGCTACTGTGAAACAGAACAGTCATACTCTCTCTCTCACACACACACACACACACACGCACGCACGCGCTCACACACACACACACACACACACACACACACACACACACACACATACTGCTGTGGAACAGAACAGTCATGGTTCGTGAGGAAGGTTTATAAGCAGAGAGAGATAGCGAGGAGACAGAATCACACTGAACCTCAGTAAAGTCCACATGCATGGTGAGGCAGTGTCCCAAATGGCACCCTATTCCCTATAGAGTGCACTACTTTTGACCTGAGTGATCTGAGTGACCTGAGTCCTAACCTGAGTCAACAACCACCAGAGCCACTGCCTGTTCACCCCGCTATCCTCCAGAAGGCGAGGTCAGTACAGGTGCATCAAAGCAGGGACCGAGAGACTGAAAAACAGCTTCTATCTCAAGGCCATCAGACTGTTAAACAGCCATCACTAACACTGAGTGGCTGCTGCCAACATACTGACTCATCTCTAGCCACTTTAATAATGAAAAATGTATGTAATAAATGTATCACTAGCCACTTTAAACAATGCCACTTTATATAATGTTTACATACCCTACATTACTCATCTCATATGTATATACTGTACTCTATACAATCTACTGCATCTTGCCTATGCCGTTCGGCCATCGCTCATCCATATATTTATATGTACATATTCTTATTCATTCCTTTACACTTGTGTGTATAAGGTAGTTGTTGTGAAATTGTTAGATTACTTGTTAGATATTACTGCACGGTCGGAACTAGAAGCACACGCATTTCGCTACACTCGCATTAACATCTGCTAACCATGTGTCTGTGATCAATTTGTTTTGATTTGATTTGATTTGAGACTGAACCAGGTTAGAATCAAGTCACTTCCCTGTGTGACCAATAAATAATTTGATTTGAGACTGAACCAGGTTAGAATCAAGTCACTTCCCTGTGTGACCAATAAATCATTTGATTTGAGACTGAACCAGGTTAGAATCAAGTCACTTCCCTGTGTGCAAAGACAGTGGGTTTTCAAGTAACAAGTCAACCGGACAGATTGTACACACAAAAATGCATTCAGGCAAGAAAATTGCATATATTTTTATTTAACTAGGCAAGTCAGTTAAGAACAAATTCTTATTGACAATGACGGCCTACCGGGGAACAGTGGGTTAATTGCCTTGTTCAGGGGCAGAACGACAGAGTTTTACCTTGTCAGCTCGGGGATTCAATCTAGCAACCTTTCAGTTACTGGCCCAACACTCTAACCACTAGGCCACCTGCAGCCCCAGTAAATAAATATATATTAATAAACATCCCAAATGACTATTTCTACTTTATTCTCTCTCTCGTTCTCCTCCCAAATAGTTGTGACAACAAACAAACACCACTCTATAAATACTATAAATCCATCATTTGAATAGACTGTGTCAAGTTCACCCAGACCAAGACTGCTGTTTGTTTGTTGTTGTTGTTGTTTATCCCGAGTGGACGGACAAATATATCCGCTGTCTGTGTTTACTCTGATGAGGGCAAAGTGATTTTTTACGGCCATATATACAAGGCCTGGTTGTGCGACCCTCCTACTCACTAGATTTATTTAACCTTTCTGACTTGGCTGCTGAGTCTGGCTCCGTTTGGCCCATAACGTCCTCATTATTACACACGGCCCGCGTCCCCAATGGCACCCTATTCCCTATGTAGGGCACTACTTTAGACCAGAGGCCTGTGGGCCCTTGTGAAAACGTATGCACTACATAGGGAATAGGGTGCCATTTGGGACAAATCCACAATCAGGACGACAGGGTGAGAACTGTGAACAAAATCCTATACACAAAGAAATGCTTTTGTGCTGTACACTCTATTCTTTAGGTTATTGTTTGGGTCCACATACTGTGTCACATGGGAATGTTATTGATTTAAAAAAAAGTGGGGACTTTTGTTTTGGGAATGTCATGTGACTTTGAGATGGAGTTGAACAAGTTGAGCTACAGAGATGTGAAGGTTGGATGTCTGTCAAGGAATCTGATCAAATATTCAATGTAACGCAGTTCTGAAGCAACAGAGAGCAGTATATCAAATCAAATCAAAGTTTATTGGTCACATACACAGATTTGCAGATGTAATCGCAGGTATACCGAAATTATTACTACACTCAGGTCACTCAGGTCAAAAGTAGTGCACTATATAGGGAATAGGGTGCCATTTGGGACACTACCTCACCATGCATGTGGACTACACCATCTAGTAATACAATAACCAAAATGTTTTTAAAAATCAAGAAATTAAGAAATATCAGCACAATCAATATCTGAACAAGCAATGTCAGAGATACTGAACAAAAATATAAACGCAACATGCAACAATTTCAACGATTTTACTGAGTTACAGTTAATATATAAGGAAATCAGTCATTTGAAATAAATTCATTAGGCCCTAATCTATGGATTTCATGAGTGGGCAGGGGTGCAGCCATGAGTGGGCCTGGGATGGCATAGGCCCACAAACTTGGGAGCCAGGCTCAGCCAATCAGAATGAGTTTTCCCCCACAAAAGGGCTTTACTACAGACAGAGATACTCCTCCGTTTCGTCAGCTGTCCTGGTGGCTGGTCTCAGATGATACCGCAGGTAAAGAAGCCGGATGTGGAGGTCCTGGGTTGCCGTGGTTACACGTGGTCTGTAGTTGTGAGGCCGGTTGGACGTACTGCCAAATTCTCTAAAATGACATCGGAGGGGGCTTATGGTAGAGAAATGAACATTCAATTCTTTGTCAATAGTTCTGGTGGACATTCCTGCAGTCAGCATGCCAATTGGACGCTCCCTAAAAACTTGAGACATCTGTCGTATTGTGTTGTGACAAAACTGCACATTTTAGGGTGGCCTTTTATTGTCCCCAACACAAGGTGCACCTGTGTAATGGTCATGCTGTTTAATCTGCTTCTTGATATGCCACACCTGTCAGGTAGATGGATTATCTTGCCGAAGGAGAAATGCTCACTAACATTCACTAAATGTAAACACATTCGTGCATATGGACAATTTCTGGGATATTTTATTTCAGCTCATGAAACATGGGACCAAAACAGTCTTGAAGCATAGATTCCGATTGGTCAGATCAACATTAAACAGTCCTTATCAAGGGTGCTTCTAGTTTAAGTTTCTGCCAATAAGCGGGTAGGAGCAGGTTGGAGGCGTGATCTGATTTGCTGAAGGCAGGGTGGGGGGAGTGCCTTGTAGCTATCCCAGAAGGGAGAGTACCAATGGTCAAGCATGTTCTCTTTGTGTGTAGCACAGGCAATGTGTTTTCCTCAGATTTCCTTTATTAGTCCCCAGCTACAATAAATGCTGCCTCAGGTTTCCAGTTTACACAAAGTCCAGTGTAGTTACTTGAGAGGCGTCAAACACGGCAGTGACAATAACCTAAGAAAATTATCTTGGGAGGTATGTGGTCGGCATTTGACTTGAGTTCCTGTAAGTTACCACAATCACACAATGAGTTGTTAATCATGAGACTAACCCTTACACCTTTGCTTTCCCGGAGAGTTCTTTCTTCCTGTCCACACAATAAACAGAGAACCCTGCTGACTGTATTGACGGGGGACAATATATCCGGAGAGTGCCATGATTTCTTAACACATTACAGTCCCTTATGTCTCTCTGAAAGGAGATCCTCACCCAAAATAAAGTACGTCATGAAAAGGATGGGGACGAAGCCCAAAACAAACACGTGTATATATAGAACACAGGGATGTAACCCAAACAAAAGAGTGAGGTGTAAACCTCTAAATAATACATGGGACGAGACCCCGTAAACAAGTGCACAATAACACGTAGCACGAAAGCTGATACAACAGAGCACAGGTTCTCACAAGACCAATGGACATGGGACAATAATCGACAAGGACAATGGGGAAAAGAGGGCACATAAATACACATACTAATCAGAGGGAATGGGAACCAGGTGTGCGTAATGAGACAAGACAGTCCAGGGTTGGTGGTAATGAATCCAGTTCAGTGATGCCTAGAAGGCCAGTGACGTAGACCTCGGGGACTGGTGAACGGAATGAGCAGCAGTACCAGGGGGAATCCGTGACACCAGGTCAAGGAAGTCGAATTTCTGATCAGATTTTCTGGTGCGAGACAGCTGATCTAATGCCCCCCCCCCCAACAAAAAAATGAGGCTGCAGGAAATAATACTAGAAATGTTATGAGCAAATAATGGAAGAAATAACACCCCAAAAAACAAAATACTACAAAGTTGGCTAGGAGATAGAAACAGGGTGACCGTGTCTGTTGGCTCCATCTTGTATACGCAACATCTCAGTGATCATATTGCTGTCTAATGTAGTCTGGCTAACTCTATGAGGAGAAAATAGCATTGGGTGTCTCCAGTAGATGTCACATGTGCTCCCTCTCCGGCCTCTAGGTCACCAGGCTGCTCGTTATGGAGCACACCTGTCACCATCGTTACGCGCACTTGTGCGTCGTCAGACTCACCTGGACTCCATCACTTCCCTGGTTTTCCTTCCCTGATTAACTTCCCTATATATGTCACTCCCTTTTGTTCCTTCCCCAGGCGTCGTTGTTTCTGTTTCATGTCTGTGCACTGTTAGTGTTTCTTGTTTTGGATTACATTCCGTTTATTTTATTAAAACACTGACTCCCTGAACTTGCTTCCCGACTCAGCGGACTTGTTATAGTAGACAGCTACATTTTGTTGTAAAACTATGACAGTAGGACAGTAATTTAGGGAATTCTTTCACATTCTGCTCAGGGAAAAGCAAAGAAAAACATACTTATCTTTCCCTGGGATGTGATTGAAGGTATCAAAGACAGCATACAGTGGCAGATGAACTAATCTCCTAAAAAGTCTGAAAATGTTATCATATTTTGGCGGGGGTTGGGCACATTTTAATCTCCAAAAACGGTCTACTCTGTTTGTGCTGTAAGGTGCATGAGCAGGAAAGCCAGGTGACTTCTGGGAAGCTCTGGTCAGTATTTCTGGCAGTGATGTAAGTACAGTCATGATCCAGCTATGAGGGTTGTTAATGTCTCTATTTCTCTCTTTCTCTCTCTCTCTCTCTCTCTCTCTCTCTCTCTCTCTCTCTCTCTCTCTCTCTCTCTCTTTCTCATTCCCTTACAACCATGGGCAGATTATGCGTGTAGATGAAGAATGTGCTGGGACTGAATGGGAAGGACAACCAGTCCTTCAAGGATTCCACGATCGCCAAATATAATGAGAGGGCTTCTTAAATTTGACCTATCACCACACAATTTCTGCATATAACAGTAAAATCGTTGCAATATGATCGCATAAAACTGACCCATCACCGCAGTAAAAAACGAGGGCTCGCAATTCCAACCAATCATCACACATTTACTGCATAATATGTCACGTCAACAAACTTTTTCCCTCTTCAGCACATTTTCGCAACAAATTGGACAAAATCATTGCATATTGTCATGCAAAATGTCAGAATTTTCCCAGATAAATCAAGCATTTTGCCCACAAATATCACGAATAATCCCAGTGAAATCCTGGGGGGACTGGATAACGAGCAGCATTAGCTAATTTTGGGGGGTTTTCATCACTGGTTATTTGGATGTACGATGATTGGGCAAAGACGGTGCTTAGGGTGGCTTCATGTGCTCGTGGGAAATGGGAAACTGGGAGGTGGGAAGTGGTAAGTCTGACATGATTGTGTTTATGTGCCTTTGAAGTCAAAACAATTGCTCAACCAATAAGATTATAGCTAGCTTGGTAACATTGCTAATAATAAAGTTAGCTAGCTTGCGTAACATTGCTAATAATAAAGTTAGCTAGCTTGCATAACATTGCTAATAATAAAGTTAGATAGCTTGCATAACATTGCTAATAATAAAGTTAGCTAGCTTGCATAACATTGCTAATAATAAAGTTAGCTAGCTTGCATAACATTGACATAAGGTCAAACTAGCTACATTCTCCATATTGATAATTTTGTGATTGTCAAAACCGAATTTGTTGTTATCTTTTGGTTGAAAAGGTAAAAATGTAAAGGTAAAAAGTCTGCAAATCGGGTAATATTTTTTTTCAGAGTTTCCCACTTGTGATTCCGACTTGGAGGGTCGTTCAAGTGGAATTTCCCACTGAAACCTAGGAGCTTCCGATAACTCCAATAGCACCTGAACGCAGCACGCGTAAGTAAAAACTTATCGGAAGGGAGGGGGGGTGCTTTGGCTGAGAGTTTCCATTTGCAAGGGTGGAGAATTTTTGCTGGAACTTTCACTTTTTAAAAACGCTGCTGACCAAATTACACAAGATTTTACTTTTGGGTTAACAAAGATTACCCTCACTATGAATTCTCTGCCCGTTCTCTCTCTTTCCAACTCTCTCTCTCTTTCTCTCTCTCTCGTGCTCCCCTCTCTCTTGTTAACCCAAATTCTGATCTCTCTGGCCCTCCCCCCTCTCTTTCTCTCTCACACTCTACCCCCTTTTACTCTCTCTCTCTCGTGCTCCCCTCTCTCTTGTTCCCCCAAATTCTGATCTCTCTGCCCCTTCCCCCTCTCTCGCTCTCTCTCACACTCTACCCCCTTTCTCTCTCTCTCTCTGTCTCTCTCTTGTGCTCCCCTCTCTCTTGTTCCCCCAAGTTCTGATCTCTCTGCCCCTTCCCCCTCTCTCTTGTTCTCTCTCTTCCCTCCTCTCTCTTTCTCACTCGCTCGCTCTCTCTCCCCCTCTCTTTCTCTATCGCTCTCTCTCACTCTTTCTCCCCCTCGTTCTCTATCTCTCCTCCCACCTCCTTCTCTCTCACTCTCTATCCCCCTCTCTCCATTCTAGCCTTCCATTCCGCACCGTCTTACCGGAATGGCTCTCTCTCTATGGCCAGCAGAGACAGAAATAGCCCAGTCACAATCGCTCACAAGGCATGCTCTGCTCCGGTATAGTCACAAATCGGCAGGCCTCACATCTCACACACACCAGTCTTTCTCTCTCTTACTAAGGTTCAAACTGTTATAACAGTGGAATACTAGATCTGATATGGTTGTACAGAAGGCCCTGCATGTTGTTTCTTTGTTTCAGTACTGGCTCCTCTCACATCTTAACATGATTGTAACATAAAAAAGGGGAGTCACTCATGGTGGTGGCTCCTCTGCATGCAACCTGGACTCAGGGTTAGACGTAACATAGTAAACATTGCTGAAATCAGGTTCATTTTAAGGTTTATGAATAAAAGTTGAAAAGATGTCATTTACAGACATTGAAAATACATATTTTCTTTACAGACATTCTCAATGAAGGAAGCATTATATCACAATGATCATTTTTTGAATACATTTCAAATAGGAATGAGGAGCCAACTGCACGTTGCTAACATATAATATGTATTATTGCTCCTATCTGTCAAATGCACTTATGTTAGCTTTTTCAAAAGCTTTATATCTGGAGGCAATAATGTTCAAATTAGTCCAATCACAAAATAAACCACCAGACCCCTTCAACTACCATAACATTCTCCGTATAACAGTTACATTCATATTTTTTCTTTGCTATGACTGTGATATGTTGTTGTTTATCTACCTTATTCGAATGCATTGTCTGTAAGTCGCTCTGGATAAGATCGTCTGCTGAATGACCCAAATGTAAATGTAAAACCAAACACTTGCAAAGAATGCTGGGTATTATTCTAATGAGCACCGCCCCCAAACAAGGACACATTTGGTTGTCCAGACCAGACAAAAACTGAACAAATCATGAACCTTCGAGGTTAACAGCACAGTACAGTATGGTGTAGTTCAGTACTGTAGAGTACAGTAGAGTATAGTACAGTCCGGTAAATTACAGAGTTTAATTCAGTACAGTACAGTACAGTACAGTACAGTACAGTACAGTACAGTTTAATTCAGTTGAGTACAGTACAGTACAGTACAGTACAGTACAGTACAGTACAGTACAGTTTAATTCAGTTGAGTACAGTACTGTACCAAAACAAATCTGAACCAATTATAGACATCTATACTTGGGCCAAATATAGGCCGGTAAAACACGAGCGCCTGTGGATGCGGTCCGGACTGGACCAAATATGAACCAAACATAGACGTCTATGTTTGGGCCAAATCAAGGCTATTGACGTTGAAATCAAGGCCGGACCACACCAAAAAAAGACCCCCTAAAAAATAGCTGGTCCAGACAATAGTGACTGCAGCCCGCAAATTAGTGCGTTCCTGCATGTGATCATTCCTGCATCTGCAGGAACACCCCCCCTCGAGCATCCCATTGGTTCCTGCATGAACGCCCCCCTCGAGTATCCCATTGGTTCCTGCATGAACGCCCCCCTCGAGCATCCCATTGGTTCCTGCATGAACGCCCCCCTTGAGCATCCCATTGGTTTCTGCATGAACGCCCCACACAAGCACCCCATTGGTTCCTGACACCGGTAGACAGTGTCCTTCGCTCCCGCCTGACAAACACCTGGCCTCACCATCGTTAACAGAACTTCGGGAAAACAGTGACCGACAGGCGGGGCGAAGGACACTGTCTACCGGTCACTCCTGCCTCTCGCTAGCACAGCAGACACCGTGTGTTAGCTAACTAGCTAGCTTGCTAGTTAGGGACACTGTGTGCTAGCTAACATAGTTACATAGTTAGCTAGCTAGTACACGGTGTCGCTCCTGCCTGCTGTGTACTGTGCTGTGTGCCTGCTGGAAAACAGTGCTCACAGGCCAGGGACGAAGGGCACTGTCTACTAGTGTACGGCTAGCTAGCTACCGTTGTCACCCCTGCCCATTCTTCGGTGGGTTTTACCTTTTTTTTAACCTTTATTTAACTAGGCAAGTCAGTTAAGAACAAATTCTTATTTACAATGACGGCCTACCCCGGGCCAAACCCTCCGCTAACCCAGACGACGCTGGGCCAATTGTGCGCCTCCCTATGGGGACTCCCAATCATGGCCGGTTGTGATACAGCCCGGGATCAAACCAGGGTCTGTACTGACGCCTCTAGCACTGCCTAAGACCGCTGCGCCACTGGAGGGCCCACATGCCTCCCGCCTGTTCTAGGTTAACAATTGACCAATGTAAGTATAAAGAGGGGTTCCCATAGAGGCGAGAATGCCCACATGCAGGAACGCCCCGATTTGCAGACTGCAATTCTACCGTTTTCTGAATTGACAAGACCAAAAAAAGACGTCTAAGGTCTGTGCTTAGTATATGGGACGTACAGAAAAACCACACAGCACGAGTGAATAGGTTGTTTACATATTTATTAATTGATCATAACACCGTTTTTATCTAGCGTGGACGGGCTCCCTGTTAGAAAGAGGAAACTCTTTTGACGCACCGCTGGTGAGCACCGCAGTTATTACGTGAGCTCGAGGACAGGGAATAAGACAGCTGTCCGTTTCAACACCGGGCTAAACGTAACGGATAAAAACAGGATAGAGGAGGTTCAGGACTGCAGCGGGGTTGATTTGGATCAAATTAGTTCGGTAAAAGAGGTGAGTTTGGGTTTTGCTTTGTATTGAATTTTCTATAGTGTCAAATGCTCAACAATATAGACTAAGATAATGTTGGCGCAAGTCATGTAAAGACAATAACGGAGCTATAACGGTAAGTTTAGGCTATTATTAGCCCAGTCCAAGTCTATGATATGAGAATAATAGACAGACAGACAGTTCCATTTTACAAACCAAGAATCTAAGTTTAAAGAAAAACAGAGAGAAATGGATTGAATGATGTTGTAAATGTAAAGCAACGGATAGAGCATAGACATGAGTCATTTTTTATCATTGATGTCCATTGTTTAAACAGTATAATTCTATGTGTTTTAAACAGAATTCAAGCAAAAAAAAAGTTATGCTTTATGAATTAAAAGTTGTATAATGTTGTGGTGGGAGACTGAGAGATGGGGTGTGGTCGTGGACATGTTCTGCGGTGTTAGGAGATGATTGGATCGAACCGTGCTTGATGGATATTATAGGAGACTAAACACTACTGTGGGCTTATTTTAAACATATTCTCACTAATGGAGAAACTGGCTGAAATTCTACAATTGACTGCAATACTGTGTGCTATGCAAGAGGACAGCTTGTCCTCACTGAGTGCTTCTCCTGTGATCTAAATGACTTACATCTCATTTGGAAGTCCGACAGGATTCCCTTTACTTATACAGAAATTTATAAGCCAAACTGTTTTTCCATCTATTGTAGAATCCATCGTCATAGACCATGTGGGTTTTAGTTCTAAGTTGAGATGATACAAAACAGTTCAACAAGAATGTGAGAACAAGTTTGACCTTTGTAAAAGTAGATGTTTCTTTATTAAATGTCCCTTTCTCTTCCTCACCAGATGCTAAAGCCTATGGTACCACTCTGAAAGGGAACACTGTAGCCTTACTGAACTGTAGGAGAGGAGCAGCCAACATGTTTCCTGTGGAAAACGTGGCTATGCTTTAACCACTAGGCCATAAGCCAACAACCCTACAAGTAATCCAATTCAAAATGGCCTCCTTGGTCCCCCTCATGTCTTCTCCCAGCATAATCCTAGAGGAATCTGTAGCAAGCCAACTAGTGACATTTATTATAAAATAGTATTTTGACTTTCCACTGCAGTCTTCTCTGGTGCAGGTTCTGTGGATGGTGCTGTGCTGAAAGAGCAGAATCCTGACCACCAATCAATGACATATCAAGTATATTTTCATTAGCCTATGGTCCAATAGCATCTCTTAGTTCATCCAGCCATACATGTTGTTCGCAATCATATCATATTCACATTGACAATTAGGATCGATAAGATGGCACAGCCAGAAGAGGACTGGTTACGCCTCAGAGCCGGGTTCCTCCTCTTTCTAAGGAGATTTTCCTAGCCACTGTGCTTCTACATTTGCATTGCTTGCTCTCTGGGGTTTTAGGCTGGGTTTCTGTATATCGGTTGTCTCAAGGACTTTGTGACAACTGTCGGTTGTATAAAGGGCTCTATAAATAAAATGTTTTGATTGATATTGATACCATCTTAAACAGCATGTCAACCAGTTTCTCTGTTCTCATTTCTGCTTCACGTATCTTGTCTTGCAGGTCGATTGTTTCCTGCATATCCTTAAAAGTCCAAATATGGGAATGGTAAGTCAATATGGTAATCCTGTGTCTGCCATTCTCTCAGTGCTATGTGTAGCTACAGTATAGCTATAAGGATAAACGTATCCTATTCCATAATGACTGTATGATAATGATGCGAGGACAAAGCAGGTGTCAGATGAGAATCATTCATTCACTAGCAGCAGTCATCAGCCCTGGCGCATCTGTTTCTTGTAATGGCAGTAGGCTAGTATAATGTGTCACTCTTCCCTCTGGTAACCTGGACATGCTATTGGCAGACACACAGAGAGAGCTCCAGAAGGCATATGACAAGGACTACTTCTATATCTTATACCTAGCCTCGGACTCCCAGGTTCCGCTCACGTAAGTCCAGTCAACAAGAGGAGATTTGCAAGGATGGCCCTGCTAGACTATCTAGTATCAAAACCATGTCCAAGGATGGCCCTGCTAGACTATCTAGTATCAAAACCATGTCCAAGGATGGCCCTGCTAGACTATCTAGTATCAAAACCATGTCCAAGGATGGCACTGCTAGACTATCTAGTATCAAAACCATGTCCAAGGATGGCCCTGTTAGACTATCTAGTATCAAAACCATGTCCAAGGATGGCCCTGCTAGACTATCTAGTATCAAAACCATGTCCAAGGATGGCCCTGCTAGACTATCTAGTATCAAAACCATGTCCAAGGATGGCCCTGTTAGACATTCTAGTATCAAAACCATGTCCAAGGATGGCCCTGCTAGACTATCTAGTATCAAAACCATGTCCAAGGATGGCCCTGCTAGACTATCTAGTATCAAAACCATGTCCAAGGATGGCCCTGCTAGACTATCTAGTATCAAAACCATGTCCAAGGATGGCCCTGTTAGACTATCTAGTATCAAAACCATGTCCAAGGATGGCCCTGCTAGACTATCTAGTATCAAAACCATGTCCAAGGATGGCCCTGCTAGACTATCTAGTATCAAAACCATGTCCAAGGATGGTCCTGTTAGACTATCTAGTATCAAAACCATGTCCAAGGATGGTCCTGCTAGACTATCTAGTATCAAAACCATGTCCAAGGATGGTCCTGCTAGACTATCTAGTATCAAAACCATGTCCAAGGATGGTCCTGTTAGACTATCTAGTATCAAAACCATGTCCAAGGATGGCCCTGCTAGACTATCTAGTATCAAAACCATGTCCAAGGATGGCCCTGCTAGACTATCTAGTATCAAAACCATGTCCAAGGATGGCCCCTGCTAGACTATCTAGTATCAAAACCATGTCCAAGGATGGCCCTGTTAGACTATCTAGTATCAAAACCATGTCCAAGGATGGCCCTGCTAGACTATCTAGTATCAAAACCATGTCCAAGGATGGCCCTGCTAGACTATCTAGTATCAAAACCATGTCCAAGGATGGTCCTGTTAGACTATCTAGTATCAAAACCATGTCCAAGGATGGCCCTGCTAGACTATCTAGTATCAAAACCATGTCCAAGGATGGCCCTGCTAGACTATCTAGTATCAAAACCATGTCCAAGGATGGTCCTGCTAGACTATCTAGTATCAAAACCATGTCCAAGGATGGTCCTGCTAGACTATCTAGTATCAAAACCATGTCCAAGGATGGTCCTGTTAGACTATCTAGTATCAAAACCATGTCCAAGGATGGCCCTGCTAGACTATCTAGTATCAAAACCATGTCCAAGGATGGCCCTGCTAGACTATCTAGTATCAAAACCATGTCCAAGGATGGCCCTGTTAGACATTCTAGTATCAAAACCATGTCCAAGGATGGTCCTGTTAGACTATCTAGTATCAAAACCATGTCCAAGGATGGCCCTGCTAGACTATCTAGTATCAAAACCATGTCCAAGGATGGTCCTGGTAGACTATCTAGTATCAAAACCATGTCCAAGGATGGCCCTGCTAGACTATCTAGTATCAAAACCATGTCCAAGGATGGCCCTGCTAAACTATCTAGTATCAAACCATGTCCAAGGATGGCCCTGTTAGACTATCTAGTATCAAAACCATGTCCTTTTTGGTTCTGCTGGATCTGAGGGTTGGAGCATTGTATCAGCTACACCAGAGTAGTGGGTTGGATTCATACCACTGTACATGACCTCTGCACTTCACCACCCTAGCTGCATTACCTTGGCAAGACAACCACAAATTAGCCATAGCACAGACAGACTGGTGCCAAGGATAGTGCAGTGTCTGGATGGAAGTAACGAGCAGCCAAGCACTGCTGTAAGTTTAAGCTTTATCAACAAAAACGAATAGCTCTGGTAAGTCACTCGTATCATCTGAAGATAATGCGATTATCTATGTTCTACTACAGTTATTTGCTGCCTGAACAGTCTGTTTGCTGAAAGGACCGTTGCTATGGGCCCATTGTTTTGGTCCTGTTGCTATGTGGGTGGGACCTCCCAGCTGTCCTGGGGAGTGATGGTCTCTATGGTAGAGCTGTAGTAGGGCCACATCTTGAGCATGGGCAGTGGCCTCCTTGGCTGTCTGGCTGGCTGGATTTCTGGGTAGGAGACATTGGCTGTGTGCCTCAATGCAGCCGAAAGAATCTCCACAGAAACTGCAGCTGAACGGATATGTTTCTCAGATACAGGACAAGAAATACATGAACACTGGTATTTTCCACAATGCATGTTTGATTGAACTGCAGCCCTGGCGGCTGTATTGCGTTTTATTATTACTGTGTTGATTGGAGGTCAGCTTCTCTGAAGCCGTGTCAGACCCCTGCAGAGTGAGCAGGTCTGTGTGTGTGTAACCTGACTCCCTGTTCCTCCCTCCTACACACACTGCTGTTCTGGAGGGTGCAGCTGTAGGCAGGGGGACAGACTGGTGTCAGCTGTCTGTCTGCCTGTCAGCCCTCTGCTCAGGACTGCAGCCACATTCCTTCCTGCTCCCTGTACACCCACACATTCCTCCCTGCTCCCTGTACACCCACACATTCCTTCCTGCTCCCTGTACACCCACACATTCCTTCCTGCTCCCTGTACACCCACACATTACTCCCTGCTCCCTGTACACCCACACATTCCTTCCTGCTCCCTGTACACCCACACAGCCCTTCCTGCCCCCTGTACACCCACACAGCCCTTCCTGCCCCCTGTACACCCACACAGCCCTTCCTGCCCCCTGTACACCCACACATTCCTTCCTGCTCCCTGTACACCCACACAGCCCTTCCTGCCCCCTGTACACCCACACAGCCCCTTCCTGCCCCCTGTACACCCACACATTCCTTCCTGCTCCCTGTACACCCACACAGCCACTTCCTGCCCCCTGTACACCCACATATTCCTTCCTGCTCCCTGTACACCCACACATTCCTTCCTGCTCCCTGTACACCCACACATTCCTTCCTGCTCCCTGTACACCCACACATTCCTTCCTGCTCCCTGTACACCCACACAGCCCTTCCTGCCCCCTGTACACCCACACAGCCCTTCCTGCCCCCTGTACACCCACACAGCCCTTCCTGCCCCCTGTACACCCATACATTCCTTCCTGCTCCCTGTACACCCACACATTCCTTCCTGCTCCCTGTACACCCACACATTCCTTCCTGCTCCCTGTACACCCACACAGCCCTTCCTGCTCCCTGTACACTCACACATTCCTTCCTGCTCCCTGTACACCCACACATTCCTTCCTGCCCCCTGTACACCCACACATTCCTTCCTGCTCCCTGTACACCCACACATTCCTTCCTGCCCCCTGTACACCCACACATTCCTTCCTGCTCCCTGTACACCCACACATTCCTTCCTGCTCCCTGTACACCCACACATTCCTTCCTGCTCCCTGTACACCCACACATTCCTTCCTGCTCACTGTACACCCACACATTCCTTCCTGCCCCCTGTACACCCACACAGCCCTTCCTGCCCCCTGTACACCCACACATTCCTTCCTGCCCCCTGTACACCCACACAGCCCTTCCTGCCCCCTGTACACCCACACAGCCCCTCAAAGGCCTTAACATTCTCCTACACAGCCCACATACATACCCCATGCCCCCCCCCCACTCCCCTGTGACTTTAATTAACCCTGGGATAGGCCCAGAGTAATTCCTGGCCCCTCGTTTATTCTTCTGTGCCCAACTAGTCATTCCCATCATCCAGTTGGCTCAATCAACCCTTTTACCCCTCCTATGAAACTGATTGTTGTGAATAAGAATGTGTTCTTTAACAACTGACCCAACAAAGTTGATAAAACCCTCCTCTGAAACTGTGCCCCGGGCCATTGTTGTGAATGAGGTTGATAAAACCCTCCTCTGAAACTGTGCCCTGGGCCATTGTTGTGAATGAGGTTGATGAAACCCTCCTCTGAAACTGTGCCCTGGGCCATTGTTGTGAATGAGGTTGATAAAACCCTCCTCTGAAACTGTGCCCCGGGCCATTGTTGTGAATGAGGTTGATGAAACCCTCCTCTGAAACTGTGCCCTGGGCCATTGTTGTGAATGAGGTTGATAAAACCCTCCTCTGAAACTGTGCCCCGGGCCATTGTTGTGAATGAGGTTGATGAAACCCTCCTCTGAAACTGTGCCCTGGGCCATTGTTGTGAATGAGGTTAATAAAACCCTCCTCTGAAACTGTGCCCTGGGCCATTGTTGTGAATGAGGTTGATAAAACCCTCCTCTGAAACTGGGCCATTGTTGTGAATGAGGTTGATAAAAACCTCCTCTGAAACTGGGCCATTGTTGTGAATGAGGTTGATGAAACCCTCCTCTGAAACTGGTCCATTGTTGTGAATGAGGTTAATAAAACCCTCCTCTGAAACTGTGCCCTGGGCCATTGTTGTGAATGAGGTTGATAAAACCCTCCTCTGAAACTGGGCCATTGTTGTGAATGAGGTTGATAAAAACCTCCTCTGAAACTGGGCCATTGTTGTGAATGAGGTTGATGAAACCCTCCTCTGAAACTGGTCCATTGTTGTGAATGAGGTTGATAAAAAGGTGATGAATGTCTTTCCAGGGGTTCCGAGGCACAGTAACCGATGCTCCAGACTTCGATGCCAGTGCAGATGCCGAGACGCTCTACAATGCCATGAAAGGCATCGGTGAGTAACACTGTAGCTACGCTTAGTGTCCACTGTAGAGCAGGGGTACACTAGCCTGGTAAAACCAAACAGAACACTGCACTGCACTTTGTTTCAGTTTACTTCAGTTCTGTCTGGTTTTATTAACCAGGCTAGAGATGCACAACTCCAACACCAGTATTAACAACTGCTTAGAACAGGGCTGTTTTAACTCTGTTCCTGGAGAGATACCCTCCTGTAGGTTTTAACTCCAACCCTGTTCCTGGAGAGCAACCCTCCTGTAGGTTTTAACTCCAACCCTGTTCCTGGAGAGCTACCCTCCTGTAGGTTTTAACTCCAACCCTGTTCCTGGAGAGCTACCCTCCTGTAGGTTTTAACTCCAACCCTGTTCCTGGAGAGCTACCCTCCTGTAGGTTTTAACTCCAACCCTGTTCCTGGAGAGCTACCCTCCTGTAGGTTTTAACTCCAACCCTGTTCCTGGAGAGATACCCTCCTGTAGGTTTTCACTCCAACCCTGTTCCTGGAGAGATACCCTCCTGTAGGTTTTCACACTAACCCTAATATAGCACACCTGATTCTAATAATTAGCTGGTTAATAAGAATCAGGTTAGTTACAACTGTGGTTGGAGCAATAATCTACAGGAGGGTAGCTCATAGAAACAGAATAGAGTCATCCAATGGTGTAGCTCTCCAGGAAAAGGGTTGGGCAGCCCTGGCTTAGAAAGTTCAAAGGTCAAATGTTGCTGATGATGTTACTGATGATTTTCCTCTGTTCTCTGCAGGCAGCGACAAGGAGGCCATCTTGGATTTGGTCACTGGCAGAAGCAATGCTCAGAGACAGGAGATTGTACAGGCGTACAAGTCTAGCTATGGGAAGGTACAGGAACATCCCATCATAACATCCAACATCACATCTATCATCACGTTTCTGTACCTTTCCAGAGCTGGACCTGGATTGCATACAAATTACAGTTTGTGTTTTAAAAAATATATATATATTTACATAAACATCCCTATGTATCATTTGGTGTTGAATGCTTTGAGTATCCATTGTTACTGTGACCCACTCTATGATCTGTAGTTAATACCAGGTCAAAACTGGATCAGGTAAGTACCAGCTAAAACCACAGTGTAAAATAAATCTTTACCACAAATTACACAATTCAGTGTGCCCATTTGTTAGAAGGTACAATACATTCTTAGTTAAATTCCAGATGTTAGCTAACGTTTGTTTTGTGCTAACGTTAGCTAACATTTGTTTTGTGCTAACGTTAGCTAACGTGTGCAGTGAACGTCAGTGTCTGTTTCGGTTCTAAACTGCCACTACAGATACTAATGTAACCATGTAGGCTTTCTATTACATGTAGTAGGAATAGCAAAGTCATTTAAAGTTTGATTATTGTCCCTAAATTGCCCCAGTTATACTTACAAAAATTAGCTGTTTGATGTTTCAACTGTAATATTTTTGGAATGTTTATTCAAATCGTTCAACTGAAATTGTTACTAAGTAACAGGTTCACCTCAAACAGAACCGTTGTTGAACTCACTGAATATGATTTACTGAGCCTTCTGCACATTGTGTCACACACCATGACAGGATAACTTTATAACAGACATGTCTCTCTTACCAATTATGTTGAATTCTTTGAGGTAAGTTTTTCCAGTCCATTTGCTACTTACAATTCAGTGTGTCACACACCATGAGAGAGTAACTTCGTAAAGGACATGTCTCTCTTCCCCAGAACCTGATAGATGACCTGAAGTATGAGCTGACGGGGAAGTTTGAACGCCTCATCGTCAGTCTGATGAGACCCCAGGCCTACCATGACGCCAAAGAGATCCACGATGCCATCAAAGTGAGATTCTGTAGCAGAGATCCATCATGCCATCAAAGTGAGATTCTGTAATAGAGATCCACGATGCCATCAAAGTGAGATTCTGTAATAGAGATCCACGATGCCATCAAAGTGAGATTCTGTAGCAGAGATCCATCATGCCATCAAATTATTATATTTAGGAAGTAAAAAGTTAAGAAATAGGAAAATGATAAGAATTGAGAAAACATCAGACACCAGGTACTAAATAACTGTTACACAGCCTAGTCAGTAACTTGTGCCATTCTGTATTTAATGTCCTGCTATATTTCTAAGGGGGCAGGAACAGATGAGAAGTGCCTGATTGAAGTCTTGGCCTCCAGGAACAATCAACAGATACACAACCTGGTGGAGGCATACAAGGATGGTAAGATGTATTTCTCCTCCCATTAGAATAGATGGTAAGATATATTTCCTACCTCCTAATAGATGGTAAGATATATTTCTCCTCCCATTAGATGGTAAGATATATTTCTTCCTCCCATTAGAATAGATGGTAAGATATATTTCCTACCTCCTATTAGATGGTAAGATATATTTCTCCTCCCATTAGATGGTAAGAAATATTTCTCCTCCTATTAGATGGTAAGATATATTTCTCCTCCCATTAGATGGTAAGATATATTTCTCCTCCCATTAGATTAGATGGTAAGATATATTTCTCCTCCCATTAGAATAGATGGTAAGATATATTTCTCCTCCCATTAGAATAGATGGTAAGATTAATTTCCTACCTCCTATTAGATGGTAAGATATATTTCCTACCTCCTATTAGATGGTAAGATATATTTCTCCTCCTATTAGATGGTAAGATATATTTCCTACCCCCCATTAGATGGTAAGATATATTTCTCCTCCCATTAGATGGTAAGATATATTTCTCCTCCCATTAGAATAGATGGTAAGATATATTTCTCCTCCCATTAGAATAGATGGTAAGATATATTTCTCCTCCCATTAGAATAGATGGTAAGATATATTTCTCCTCCCATTAGATTAGATGGTAAGATATATTTCTCCTCCCATTAGATTAGATGGTAAGATATATTTCTCCTCCCATTAGATTAGATGGTAAGATATATTTCTCCTCCTATTAGAATAGATGGTAAGATATATTTCTCCTCCCATTAGATTAGATGGTAAGATATATTTCTCCTCCCATTAGAATAGATGGTAAGATATATTTCCTACCTCCTATTAGATGGTAAGATATATTTCTCCTCCTATTAGAATAGATGGTAAGATATATTTCTCCTCCCATTAGAATAGATGGTAAGATATATTTCTCCTCCCATTAGAATAGATGGTAAGATATATTTCCTACCTCCCATTAGAATAGATGGTAAGATATATTTCCTACCTCCCATTAGAATAGATGGTAAGATATATTTCTCCTCCCATTAGAATAGATGGTAAGATATATTTCTTCCTCCCATTAGAATAGATGGTAAGATGAATTTCCTACCTCCTATTAGATGGTAAGATATATTTCTCCTCCCATTAGATTAGATGGTAAGATATATTTCTCCTCCTATTAGATGGTAAGATATATTTCTCCTCCCATTAGATTAGATGATAAGATATATTTCTCCTCCCATTAGATTAGATGGTAAGATATATTTCTCCTCCCATTAGAATAGATGGTAAGATATATTTCTTCCTCCCATTAGAATAGATGGTAAGATATATTTCCTACCTCCTATTAGATGGTAAGATATATTTCTCCTCCCATTAGATTAGATGGTAAGATATATTTCTCCTCCCATTAGATTAGATGGTAAGATATATTTCTCCTCCCATTAGAATAGATGGTAAGATATATTTCCTACCTCCCATTAGAATAGATGGTAAGATATATTTCCTACCTCCCATTAGAATAGATGGTAAGATATATTTCCTACCTCCCATTAGAATAGATGGTAAGATATATTTCTCCTCCCATTAGAATAGATGGTAAGATATATTTCTTCCTCCCATTAGAATAGATGGTAAGATGAATTTCCTACCTCCTATTAGATGGTAAGATATATTTCTCCTCCCATTAGATTAGATGGTAAGATATATTTCTCCTCCTATTAGATGGTAAGATATATTTCTCCTCCCATTAGATTAGATGATAAGATATATTTCTCCTCCCATTAGATTAGATGGTAAGATATATTTCTCCTCCCATTAGAATAGATGGTAAGATATATTTCTTCCTCCCATTAGAATAGATGGTAAGATATATTTCCTACCTCCTATTAGATGGTAAGATATATTTCTCCTCCCATTAGATTAGATGGTAAGATATATTTCTCCTCCCATTAGATTAGATGGTAAGATATATTTCTCCTCCCATTAGAATAGATGGTAAGATATATTTCTTCCTCCCATTAGAATAGATGGTAAGATATATTTCCTACCTCCTATTAGATGGTAAGATATATTTCTCCTCCCATTAGATTAGATGGTAAGATATATTTCTCCTCCCATTAGATTAGATGGTAAGATAAATTTCTCCTCCCATTAGAATAGATGGTAAGATATATTTCTCCTCCCATTAGATTAGATGGTAAGATATATTTCTCCTCCCATTAGATTAGATGGTAAGATATATTTCTCCTCCCATTAGATTAGATGGTAAGATATATTTCTCCTCCCATTAGAATAGATGGTAAGATATATTTCTCCTCCCATTAGATTAGATGGTAAGATATATTTATCCTCCCATTAGATTAGATGGTAAGATATATTTCTCCTCCCATTAGAATAGATGGTAAGATATATTTCTCCTCCCATTAGAATAGATGGTAAGGGGGAACAAAATGGCGCCGTAGAGTGAACACGGTGTTTCAGCGAGCTCACGCGGTATTCGTAAATTTATATCCTTACATTAATCTCCTAGCTTGAAAAAGTGGTAGAATTGGCTAAATAAGTTACCCTACAATGAGTCTTGGCGACTATTTCTCAAAAATCTCCGACAACATGCCCAACAGAGCTACTAAGAAGTCGACCAAAACCGTCATCCCTGTAGAGGTGCAGGAGGAGCTAGCTAACGTTAGCGAATCTAACAACATTGCGGATCCAGGCACAATGGACCTGGTGATTCAAAGGATGACAGATAACATTACTAAAGTGATCGATATTAAGATAAGAACGGTCCTGGAAGCAATAGGCCATTCAGCTGAACTACAGAGGGTTGTCAAACGTGTTGATGAGGCGGAAGGAAGAATTGCTACTGTGGAAACTTCAACTACATCCATGGACACTAAGATAAAAGCACTTGAGAAGCAGGTGCGCGAAATGGCGGAGCACATTGACGACTTGGATAATCGAGGACGCAGATGCAATATCCGTGTTGTGGGACTCCCGGAAAATTCTGAAGGGACACGTTCAGTAAAATTTTTTGAGGAATGGATCCCTGGCTACCTACAAATGGACACTAAGGCTGGTCGTGTGAAGCTAGACAGAGCACATCGCGCTCAAGCACCGATACCCGGTCCCAATCAGCGCCCACGACCAGTGGTTATAAAGTTCCACAACTTTACCGACAAGCAGCGCGTCATGGATGCGGCTAGAAACATCGGTTCTGACGGTAGTCAACTTAAAGGTCCAAAGGTCTCATTCTTCAATGATTATTCCACAGTGGTTGTACGAAGGCGCAAAGCGTTTGATGAGGTGAAGGCTCGACTCAAGAGAATGAAGATCGACTACGCATTGCTGTACCCGGCCACATTGAAGATTATGGTCAACGGATCGCCTAAAAAACTCTACACATCTGAAGAGGCTGCTGCGTTTATTGACTCTCTCGGGTAAATAACCTTAAGCTGCACCTCCGCAGCATAGGATAACGTTTTATTTTGAATCTGATCATGAAACAGTGATGTAAGTTCTCACGTGCTCCTGTTCAGTAATATTCGTATCGGTATTATTTTTCTTGCTAAAGTAACTGCCGCCGTAGCTCAGACTGAGATATGTGTGAACCTATATTGGTGCCCAGGCTTGGTTTTAGGTGGAAGAGCCTCAATCTTCTTCTATTGATTTTAATTTCCACATATATAAAGGATGAGGCTATTCAGTGGCAATGCGGACTTAAGAGTCTACATTGGAGAGTTGAAATCCCCTGCATGTTAGCTAGTGGGAAAACCCCCTTTTGGATTTTTACATGTTTATTTTTTGGGTTTTGTATAGTTCAAGTTCAGGGTTCATATCGTTTGTTTACGCTCAGTGAGATAGAGGAGAGTTCAACACATGGAAAAAGGTACCACCCCATTTTTACAGTAAGATTCAGTCTGGATATTGAATGGTCAAAGCGCAATGGCAGGTAACAGACTACGTGTATGTACATGGAACATTAGAGGGAGCCATAACCCCATTAAAAGGAAGAAGATACTATCCTTTTTGAAAAAAGAAAATATTGATATTGCCCTGTTATTAGAAACCCATTTGAATGATAAGGAGCATCTGAAATTACAACAAGGGGGGTTTGGTCAAGTGTATTTTTCATCATTTACATCCAGAAGTAGAGGTGTAGCAATTCTTGTGAAAAAGAACCTGCCACTTAAGGTCTTGAAGTGTGTGAAAGATAAATTGGGTCGCTTTGTTATAATTAATGGTACTTTACAAGGGCAGAGCATTTCCATAATGAATATTTACTTCCCCCCCTGCCCACCCCCCTGACTTCCTCACTAAGGTATTTCTAGACTTTTCAGAATTAAACTCAGACACTGCAGTGGTCGGAGGGGATTTTAATTGTTTGTTGAACCCCCTTATTGATAAGCTTCCCAGTGGTATAGCCTCGCTCTCTCCTCAAGCTAAGTCACTTACAGCCATTTGTGATGATCTGGGGTATGCTGATGTTTGGAGAGCTTTTCATCCCTCCAACAGAGAGTTCACTTTTTTCTCTGCACCTCATGGATGTCAGACGAGAATAGATTACTTTTTTATGCCCAGGACGTCGCTGCAGTCTGTTTTATCCGCTAGGATAGGAAGCATAGTCATATCTGATCATGCGGAGGTGATCCTGGACATAAAAATCAACGGGGCATTCAATCAGTCAAGACATTGGAGGTTGAATACAGCCATTCTTAAAGACCATACATTCACATCATATTTTATTACAGAGTTTAAAGCATTTTTCTCTATTAACTCTCAATCAACAGATAACCCCTCACTCCTTTGGGAAACCTGTAAGGCGTACGCCAGGGGTCTGATTATGTCATACGCAGCCACTAAGAGGCGGAAAAAGCGTGAAAAGCAAAAAACACTAGAGGGTGAATTGGGAACTAAAGAGAAGGACTACATTAAAACTCCCACTCCTGCCCTATTAAAGGAAATAGCAGTCATTAGATCAACGCTGGACTCCCTCCTAACACAGGACGCTGAAAAGAAAATGAGATTTGTCAAGCAAAAGCTATATGAACATGGCGATAAGCCAGGAAAGTACTTGGCATACCTAGCTAAAAAGAGAGCTGACTCACAGTCAATTGCGGCTATTACTGATTCTGATGGCAATCATTTATATGAAAATAAATTGATAAATGACTCATTTAAGACATTTTATGCAAATCTTTACGCCTCAGAACTGCCAAATGACGCACCCAAGTTAATGGAGAACTTATTTTCTAAGATTGAGCTCCCTACTATCTCCGAAGAACAGAAGTCTCTCCTTAATGCCCCTATTACCGAGGAAGAGATAATGTCCGCAATTAAGAATCTGCAAAATGGTAAGGCCCCAGGACCGGACGGGTTTTGTAGTGAGTTCTATAAAGAGTTCCATGGCCTGATCCTTGAGCCATTGCGTGATATGTTTAACCACTCATTTTCAAATGACCAGCTCCCCCAAACGCTGCGAGAAGCCAACATATCACTTATTCTCAAAAAGGGAAAATGTCCGGAGTCTTGTTCCTCGTACAGACCAATTTCCCTTCTGAATGTGGATAGAAAATTGCTTTCTAAAATTCTAGCCACAAGATTAGAGGACTCACTGCCACTGATTGTGAAAGGAGACCAAACTGGCTTCATTAAGGGACGTAGGTCATGTAACAATGTCAGACGGCTCCTTAATGTAATTGAAGTCTACCAACAAAGTGCTATGGATGGTCTTGTGCTCTCCCTAGATGCTGAGAAAGCATTTGATCGTGTGGAGTGGTCTTACCTATTCTTTGCTCTAAATAAATTTGGTCTGGGGGACAACTTTATAAAATGGGTGAAAGTTTTATATGATGATCCTCAGGCTGCTGTCCTTACTAATGGACTACGGTCAAATAGCTTCTCTATACACAGAGGTACCAGACAGGGCTGTCCTCTGTCCCCTCTCCTATTTGCACTCGTTATGGAACGACTGGCCGAGGCCATCAGGGTAACGCCTGCTATACAGGGGCTGCTCATTGGTGATGTTCACCATAAAATAAGCTTGTATGCTGATGATGTCCTGATATTTATTTCTAGTCCTGAGACTTCAATCACATCTCTTATTAATATTATTGAATTATTCAGCGAATTCTCAGACTACAAGATTAACCTAACTAAATCAGAGGCTATGCCACTTGGTAACCTTCACTCTGTACCTAACACTTCTCCCCCCTTCCCTTTTAAATGGTCTCCCTCAGGTTTTACGTATCTGGGTATATTTGTAACTCCTAAATTCCAACAAATGTACAAAGCCAATTTTGTTCCCTTGTTTGACACAATAAGACAGGATCTGGAGCGCTGGAACTCGCTTCCGATTTCATGGTTGGGTAGAATATCCCTCTTGAAAATGAACATTTTACCTAGGCTACTTTACCCAATCCAAATGATCCCAGTATTACTCTCCAATAAGGTAATAAAGGATGTAAATGGATGGCTAAGTTCCTTTATATGGAGTGAACGCAAGCCAAGACTTAAGATGGCAATATTGCAGCTGCCAAATTCTATGGGTGGCTTGGATCTACCCAATATCAGGCTCTATCAGTGGTGTGCCCACCTATGTTATATCTCACCTATGTTATATCTCAGACTGGATCACAAACGATGACTCCTCTATTTGGTTAGACATGGAGACTTCTCTTTCAAAATACCCTTTACAGGACCTTTTGTTTCTCACAAGTTTCAAGTCTGTAAAAGATCGCTGTAACAACCCCATTACACTTAACACACTCAAAGTATGGAGGTCAGTTCAACGTTTCCTGGGAAGGTCCAAACTAACCTCTGCTCTTACCCCAATTCTTAACAACCCAGATTTTGTCCCAGGATTGCTGGATGCTGGCTTTAACGTTTGGCTTAATAAGGGCATACGCAGACTAAATGACTTATTTGCGGATAAGATTTTATTGTCATTTGAGCAGATGGTCGAGAAATATCAACTCCCAAAGCAGGACTTTTTCCGTTTCCTACAAGTAAGACACTATATTCTGAAGAGCACCACCTTAATTGGTAACCCTGATATGTCTGTCATTGAAAGAATGCTTTTTTCCCCACAAAGGAAAATGTCTGTAAGTCTGTTTTATGATGCTTTAAGGTCCTTTTCCGCTGTCGACACACAGAGGGTGAAACAAGTGTGGGAGAAAGAACTGTCTGTTACCATTGACGAAGAGATGTGGGAGGACATTTGGAAATATGCAGAAACAATATCTATATGTAATCGTACTAGAGCAATTCAATTAAGAATAATACACAGATTGCATATATCCCCAAATCGCAGACATGCATTTAGCCCCTCTTCCTCCTCTCCTCAGTGTCTCAAATGTAAAACTGATACAGGCACCCTAACACATTGTTTATGGTCATGTCCCAAAATACAAAGATATTGGTCTGGTGTTCTGCAAGAGATTGAAAAGATCCTAGGGGTCGATCTAGAATTGGACCCAGTTTCTCTACTGTTAGGTCTCCCTAGTAGGCATGTAACTTCTGTGGGTAAGAGGAGGCTTTACAACATCCTCACCTTCGCAGCGAGAAAAAACATACTTTTACAGTGGATTAGTGATAAGGTTCCCTCTATTAAAGATTGGCATAAGATACTATTTGAATGGGTGCCGCTGGAATATCTGACATGTACATTGCACTCTAAGACAGATCAGTTCTACAAAGTATGGGAACCTTACCTAAATTACCTAGAACCTGAAGTATCAGCTATTATGCTGCAAGGATTCTCTTAGAAAGGTGATCTATGTATTCCAGAATTACACTGTACGGTCCGTGTGAGGAACTCAACTTCTTGGTTTAAACTGAGCATTTTATTTTATTTATTTATTATGTCTTTATTGTTATTTTTTTTTCTGTTTATGTTTGTTTAAAATGTATGTATTGAGGGATGCAATGAGGGGGGTGGGGTGAGAGAAGCGGGGAGAGGGAAACGGTAGGTGTGTGTGTACGTGCGTGCATACATACGGATATGTGTAAGCGAGTGCTGTTTTTTTTGCCTTGTCTTTGTTGTTGTATCTCTTAATATGGGTGAAAATTGTGAAACTCCAATAAAAAATACTGTTACAAAAAAGATTAGATGGTAAGATATATTTCCTACCCACATTAGATGGTAAGATATATTTCCTACCCCCCATTAGATGGTAAGATATATTTCCTACCCCCCATTAGATGGTAAGATATATTTCCTACCTCCCATTAGATGGTAAGATATATTTCCTACCCCCCATTAGATGGTAAGATATATTTCCTACCCCCCATTAGATGGTAAGATATATTTCCTACCCCCCATTAGATGGTAAGATATATTTCCTACCCCCCATTAGATGGTAAGATATATTTCCTACCCCCCATTAGATGGTAAGATATATTTCCTACCCCCATTAGATGGTAAGATATATTTCCTACCCCCCATTAGATGGTAAGATATATTTCCTACCCCCCATTAGATGGTAAGATATATTTCCTACCCCCCATTAGATGGTAAGATATATTTCCTACCCCCCATTAGATGGTAAGATATATTTCCTACCCCCCAATAGATGGTAAGATATATTTCCTACCCCCCATTAGATGGTAAGATATATTTCCTACCCCCCATTAGATGGTAAGATATATTTCCTACCCCCCATTAGATGGTAAGATATATTTCCTACCCCCCATTAGATGGTAAGATATATTTTCTACCCCCCATTAGATGGTAAGATATATTTCCTACCCACATTAGATGGTAAGATATACAGTTGAAGTTGGAAGTTTACATACACTTAGGTTGGAGTCATTAAACCTCGTTTTTCAACCACTCCACAAATTTCTTGTTAACAAACTATAGTTTTGGCAAGTCGGTTAGAACATCTACTTTGTGCATGACACAAGTCATTTTTCCAACAATTATTTACAGACCGATTATTTCACTTATAATTCACTGTATCTCAATTCCAGTGGGTCAGAAGTTTACATACACTAAGTTGTCTGTGCCTTTAAAGAGCTTGGAAAATTCCAGGAAATTATGTCATGGCTTTTAGAAGCTTCTGATAGGCTAATTGACATCATTTGAGTCAATTGGAGGTGTACCTGTGGACGTATTTCAAGGCCTACCTTCAAACTCAGTGCCTCCTTGCTTGACATCATGGAAAATCAAAAGAAATCAGCCAAGACCTCATAAAAAGAATTGCAGACCTCCACAAGTCTGGTTCATCCTTGGGAGCAATTTCCAAACACCTGACGGTACCATGTTCATCTGTGCAAACAGTAGTACCCAAGTATAAACACCATGGGACCACGCAGCCGTCATACCACTCAGGAAGGAGACGTGTTCTGTCTCCTAGAGATGAATGTATTTTGGTGCGAAAAGTGCAAATCAATCCCAGAACAACAGCAAAGGACCTTGTGAAGATGCTGGAGGAAACAGGTACAAAAGTATCTATATCCACAGTATAACGAGTCCTATATCAACAAAACCTGAAAGGCCGCTCAGCAAGAAAGAAGCCACTGCTCCAAAACCGCCATAAAAAAGCCAGACTGCGGTTTGCAACTGCACATGGGGACAAAGATCGTACTTTTTGAAGAAATGTCCTCTGGTCTGAGGTAACAAAAATAGAACTGTTTGGCCATAATGACCATCGTTATGTTTGGAGGAAAAAGGGGGAGGCTTGCAATCCGAAGAACACCATCCCAACCGTGAAGCACGGGGTTGGCAGCACCATGTTGTGGGGGTGCTTTGCTGCAGGAGGGACTGGTGCACTTCACAAAATAGATGGCATCATGAGGATAGAAAATGATGTCCATATATTGAAGCAACATCTCAAGACATCAGTCAGGAAGTTAAAGTTTGGTCGCAAACAGTTCTTCCAAATGGACAATGACCCCAAGCATACTTCCAAAGTTGTGGCAAAATGGCTTAAGGTCAACAAAGTCAAGGTATTGGAGTGGCCATCACAAAGCCCTGGTCTCAATCCTATAGAAAATTTGTGGGCAGAACTGAAAAAGCGTGTCCGGGCAAGGAGGCTTACAAACCTGGCACAGTTACACCAGCTCTGTCAGGAGGAATGGGCCAAAATTCCCCCAACTTATTGTGGGAAGCTTGTGGAAGGCTACCCGAAACGTTTGACCAAAGTTAAACAATTGAAAGGCAATGCTACCAAATACTAATTGAGTGTATGTAAACTTCTGACCCACTGGGAATGTGATGAAAGAAATAAAAGCTGAAATAAATCATTCTCTCTACTATTATTCTGACATTTCACATTCTTAAAATAAAGTGTTGATCCTAACTAACCTAAGACAGGGAATTTGTACTAGGATTAAATGTCAGGAATTGTGAAAAACAGAGTTTAAATTTATTTGGCTAAAGTTTATGTAAACTTCCGACTTCAACTGTATTTCCTTCATCCCATTAGAAGCTGAATGTCCATCAACCAATCGATCTTGAACATCAGAACATGATCATAATGTGTGCAAAATACAGTTACAGTATGACATACTGTACACCATATAATAATACAACTTTTATAGCGCTTTCCATTACAATCTCAAAGCGCTTTAAGCAACAAAAAAAAAAGACATGCAATTTTGAAAAACCCAAACAAATAGTTAATGGCCGATCATGGCAGGCAAGGTAGTTCATTAATGGCTTGAGGCAGTCAGCACCAGGAAGAAGGCTAGAGTAGAGGCAGTTCAGAGATTAAACAGAGGGGGGGTCACATCCAAGGGCACTGCGTTCATCCACCTCTGGCCTGCTGGCCCCCCTACCTCTGCGGAAGCACAGTTCCCGCTCAGCCCCGTCAAAACTGTTCGCTTCTCTGGCACCCAAATGGTGGAACAAGCTCCCTCACGACGCCAGGACAGCGGAGTCAATCACCACCTTCCGGAGACACCTGAAACCCCACCTCTTTAAGGAATACCTGGGATAGGATATAGTAATCCTTCTAACCCCCCCCCCCAAAAAAGATATAAATGTACTATTGTAAAGTGGTTGTTCCACTGGATATCATAAGGTGAATGCACTAATTTGTAAGTAGCTCTGGATAAGAGCGTCTGCTAAATGACGTAAATGTAAATGTAAATGTGTCAGACTGGTCCAGAGCCATCCATCAGGGCACCCTGGCCCAGAGCTTCTCAGTAGTAGTCTCTGAAGTCAAACTCCATGGGTAGAACTCGCCCACTACCGATGTGTAGCACCATCCTGGGTGAAGACACGACGGCCGCGAAAGCAACAGAAAATCCCACTGTACATCAGTCCAGAATTGTCTACCTTGAAGCTAACCACTGGAGAAAACGGCTCAAAACTTCAGCATCTTTAACGAGCCTGCCATCTCCAAACACCACCCCCTTACTTTGTATCAAAACATAGCTAGCTAGCTAGTTTAATAGCAAGTTATCTAGCTGAGCTACTTGATGGGGTGGTTAGATTGTTGGACTAGTAACTGGAAATGTTGCAAGATCGAATCCCCGAGCTGACAAGGTAAAAATCTGTCGTTCTGCCCCTGAACAAGGCAGTTAACCCACTGTTCCCCGGTAGGTCGTCATTGAAAATAAGAATTTGTTCTTTTTCTGACTTGCCTAGTTAAATAAAGGTAAAATACAGGGATGCATTAGTTAGTACGAAACTAACTTGATGACAGGGATGCCACAAACAAATTAGGTTAACACAAATGCTGATTTAAAAAAAAAATGCAATCAAAAGTACTTAAATGTTTACAGGAGCTCCTAGCCTAGGCTGCTATTCTGGCGTCATGGCAACGATGGAACCTCAAATATAGTACATCACTATAGTATGAAATACACCTGTATTCTGCTGACACACCAAATACAACTATAGCAGGGTTTTGATACAGTTGATCATGCTAAACTGAGGCAGAGACTGAGACAGAGATTGTCGAGTGTAGGTCTTTCGGAGCATGAAGTTGCCTGGTTTGCTAACTATCTGTCTGATAGAACTCAGTGCACTCAATTCGAATGGGTTCAGAAATGTGGTGGGTACTCTCTTCGTTCGCAGGACTTTATCCTGCTAACTATTCCAAATGTCCGAACTGAATTTGGTAAAAAGGGCTTTTATGTACTCTGCGCCATCGGCTTGGAACGCCTTACAAATACTTTTAAACTGGAAGAACTTGTCCCGATTGGTGTTTTTAAATCATTGATGAAGGAGTTTGAGGCTGATTCCCTGACCTGTGAATGTTTTTAATTTGCTGTTTTATGATTTTGTTATACTCTTGTGAATTCTATGTTTTTTTTTACTAGATTACCTGTAGTTTTTCATGTTGTCTGTCTGTAATTGTGTAATGACTTGGTACTGCCTATCTTGGCCAGGCTGCTCTTGAAAAAGAGATTTCAAATCTCAACAAGCCCTTCCTGGTTAAATAAAGGTTAAGTAAATAAATAAAATAAACTACACTATGAAATACACCTGTATTCAACTGACACACCAAATGCAACTACAATATGACATACAGCAAATACAGATGTAGCATTTTAATTTGATCACTATTTTGTTGCTGAACATTTTCCTGCACAGCAGGAAATGCAAACTTGTACTGTGAAGTTTGTAATTTCCACTTGAATTCACATTTCCTGTTGCTTCAGTATTATTTTCCTGCTGTGAGAAACTGGTCAAATTAAGATTAGACACCTGTATAGCTACTGTATGACATATAACAAACACAGCATATTCCAGTGAAATCCTAGTTGTATTATTAACTGCCTGTGTTGTTACTTTCTTCAGCTTATGGCTCAGACATCGAGGAGGATGTTACAGGAGATACCTCCGGACACTTTAAGAAGATGCTGGTTGTTTTACTCCAGGTTAGTTAATGCTATGCCAGTAGCCATAGTGGATCTAATATGATTTTATTCTTTGAAAGGCTGTCCATAGCTTGTTTTTCTAGGTTGAGTTTTTTTTTCTCGTAAGTAGATATATCCAATCTGTTAACTAACTTGTTGTTGTCCTAACCAAAGCATTTCTGTAGCTGTTTAGTCAGACTGTGTGTGTGTGTGTGTGTGTGTGTGTGTGTGTGTGTGTGTGTGTGTGTGTGTGTGTGTGTGTGAGCGTGAGCGCGTGCGTGCGTGCGTGCGTGTGTGTGAGCGTGTGCGTGCGTGCGTGTGTATGTTTCCAGGGAACTAGAGATGAACCAGGAGTAGTGCATGCAGATCTAGTGGAGGAGGATGCTCAGGTGAGTGTTTGAAGCAGTAGTACAGAACACATTCACCACAATACAAACCCACCAACCGTTTCTTCCCTTTCCCTTCCTAACCTGATCAACTCCTTTCTACCTGTCTGTAACTATCCCTTTTCAACACTTTCAGGCGCTGTTTGCAGCCGGGGAGGAGCAGTGGGGCACAGAGGAGTCCATTTTCATTATGTTGCTGGGAAACCGAAGTGTCAACCACCTCCAGATGGGTGAGTATAACACCGCGGTACATAAACATGAGGCTGAGAGCGACAACAGTATCATAACCTCAGCCTGACCAGAACACTGCCTACATCCCAAATAGCACCCTACTCCCTACATAGAGCGCTGTCTATAACCCATAGATGTTAAAAGTAGTGCACTATGTAACGAATAGGGTTCCATTTGGAACGCGACCATTATGATGTCAGTGTGACATCTACTAGTGTGAATCGGTCATTTCTAGTCACACCCACAACACACAGGGATCCTGGTTGTATCAGGCTACTGAGTTATGTGTCTGTGGTCTGGTCTCAGTAGTTCACTGACTAGGATACCACGCCAGGGATTGACTCCGTTCTCTGTCTTCTTCCTGCAGTGTTTGATAAGTACCAGGAGATAGCAGAGAAGCCCATAGAGGACAGTATCAAGAGTGAGCTGTCTGGGGACTTTGAGAGACTCATGTTGGCTGTCGGTACGCGTTGACTCTTTCTGATAAAACACATGAAGATTCTTCCCCCTGGTTAAAATCAGACTGAAACAAATTGAAAACAAAATTGAAAACCGTTGAGTGCACTCACCGTTGTTCAGTCTGGTTTAATCAGGGTAAAATATCATACCAAGTCAAGTCATCCATGAACTCATATTTCAACATGTCTGTCTTGTGCTCACTGTTTCCTATAGTCCAGTGCATCAGGAGTGTACCTATGTACTTTGCCAAGCGCCTCTACAAGTCTATGAAGGTAAACCTCAACGGTTTATTCTTCTTTCAGGCTCAGCTGCACTCATACCAACCTCACTCTGACCAACATTCCCTCTGTCTCTCTCTGTCTCTGTCTCTCTCTCCCTCTCTGTCTCTGTCTCTCTGTCTCTGTGTCTCTGTCTCTCTCTCTCTCTCTCTCTGTCTCTCTCTCTCTCTCTCTCTCTCTCTGTCTCTCTCTCTCTCTGTCTCTCTCTTTCTCTCTCTCTCTGTCTGTCTCTCTCTCTGTCTCTGTCTCTCTGTCTCTCTCTCTGTCTCTCTCTCGGTCTCTCTCTCGGTCTCTCTCTCGGTCTCTGTCTCTCTGTCTCTCTCTCTCTGTCTCCGTCTCTCTCTCTCTGTCTCTCTCTCTGTCTCAATTTTTTCTTTCTCTATCTCTCACCTCCCTCCCTCTCTTTCTCCCCTCAATCTCTCCCTCTCTCCATCCCTCCTTCTCTCTAGGGTCTTGGTACGCAAGACAACACTCTGATCAGGATCATGATCTGTCGTTCTGAGATAGACATGCTGGATATCCGGGAGTGCTTCCGTATGCGCTATGAGAAGTCCCTGTACAACATGATCAAGGTGATACAACTTATCTTAAACCCATAGATGCTTTTATCCTATAGACTGTAACCTCTAGATGGTACAATGCCTCTTCTTTGAAGTTCTGTCTTAGTTCTTAGTTACCTTGCCTAGTGACTGAAATAAGCGTGACTTTATGACTCTATACTTACTGTATATCTCCCTATCTAACTAGCTATCTGTCTATCTAACTAGCTATCTGTCTGTCTGTCTAGCTATCTGTCTGTCTAGCTAGCTATCTGTATATCTCCCTGTATATCTAACTAGCTATCTGTATATCTCTCTGTCTGTCTAGCTAGCTATCTGTATATCTCCCTGTATATCTAACTAGCTATCTGTATATCTAACTAGCTATATGTCTATCTCTCTGTCTGTCTAACTAGCTATCTGTCTAACTAGCTATCTGTCTGTCTAGCTAGCTATCTGTATATCTAGCTAGCTATCTGTATATCTCCCTGTCTATCTAACTAGCTATCTGTCTATCTCGCTGTCTATTTAACTAGCTATCTGTCTATTTAACTAGCTATTTGTCTATCTAACTAGCTATCTGTCTATCTAACTAGCTATCTGTCTATCTAACCTGTTTTCTGTATATCTACTGTAACTAGCTATCTGTCTATCTAACCTGTTTTCTGTCTACCTACTGTAACTAGCTATCTGTCTATCTACTGTAACTAGCTGTCTAACAAGCTATCTGTATATCGGTATATCTCCCTATCTATCTAACTAGCTATCTGTATATCTCCCTGTCTATCTAACTAGCTATCTGTATATCTCCCTGTCTATCTAACTAGCTATCTCTCTATCTAAATAGCCATCTGTTTAACTATATATCTGTCTATCTACTGTAACTTGCTATCTGACTATCTACTGTGACTAGCTATCTAACTAGCTAGCTGTCTTTCTGTATATCTCCCTCTATCTGTCTATTTAACTAGATATCTGTATATCTAACTTTTTATGTGTCCATCTGTCTATCTGCATATATCCCTGTCTATCTAACTAGCTATCTGTATATCTAACTAGCTATCTGTATATCTAACTTTTTATGTGTCCATCTGTCTATCTGCATATATCCCTGTCTATCTAACTAGCTATCTGTATATCTAACTAGCTATCTGTATATCTAACTAGCTATCTGCCTACCTAACTAGCTATCTGCCTACCTAACTAGCTATATGTCTTTCTAACTAGCTATATGTCTTTCTAACTAACTCTCTGTCTATCTAATTAACTCTCTGTCTATCTAATTAACTCTCTGTCTTTCTAACTAACTCTCTGTCTAACTCTCTCTGTCTAACTAACTCTCTGTCTATCTAACTAACTCACTGTCTTTCTGTCTTTCTAACTAACTCCCTGTCTAACTAACTCTCTGTCTATCTAACTAACTCGCTGTCTATCTGTCTTTCTAACTAACTCTCTATCTGTATATCTCCCTGTCTATCTAACTAGCTATCTGTCTATGTCCTGTCTATCTGATATCTCTGTCTATCTGTATGTTTCCTTGTCTAAGTAGCTTTCTGTTTATCCGTACATATCTCTGTATATCCTTTAACATGGTATCTTAATGTTCTGTCTGGTCTTCTACCCAACAGGAAGACACATCGGGAGATTACAAGAGGACTCTGCTCGCCCTGTGTGGAGGAGACGATGAGT